>NC_080185.1:127994546-128037046 GCF_950295315.1 Erinaceus europaeus
GCCCTTGTTTTTTATTGTTGTTGTAGTTATTATTGTTGTTATTGATGTCCTTGTTGTTGGATAAGACAGAGAGAAATGGAGTGAGGAGGGAAGACAGAGAGGGGGAGAGAAAGACAGACACCTGCAGACCTGCTTCACCACCTGTGAAGCGACTCCCCTGCAGGTGGGGAGCCAGGGGCTCGAACCGGGATCCTTATGCCGGTCCTTGTGCTTTGCGCCACATGCACTTAACATGCTGCGCTACCTCCTGACTCCATACCTATTTTATTCTATTCTATTCTATTCTATTCTATTCTATTCTATTCTATTCTATTCTATTCTATTCTATTCTATGCTGCATACTTTTTATAAAAGTTCTTATTTATAAAATGGAAACACTGACAAGACCATAGGATAAGAGGGGTACAATTCCACACAAATGCCTCTAAATACTTTTCAACCTGAATATATTCATATTCTTCAATGTCCATAGACTCCCCAAAGAACTTTATTTTTTTTTCATATTTGTATTTATTTTTTATTTTCTTATTCTTCATTTCATATTCTCTGTCTAGTGCAATTCAGATTGAGAGCTGACACTCATATTCAATAGTCAAGAACTCAGCAAAAAATAATCATAAAGGAGCCAAATATATATATATTTCATTGACTTGACTATTGATGATTGATTGCTTGATTGATTAGAGGGGCCTCAGGCTACACATCCTGGGATCTGACCACTGAGCCCTCCTGCCCCTCTCTGTAAGGCATCAAATTTTACATATTTTTTAAAAATTTTGTGATTTCTCTATTTTCACATCCATGCAAAACCTTCCTCTTTCTTGTATGAACTTCTTTCTTTCTCTGAAACGTTCTGCTTTCTCTTTCTGTTCCTGTTCTCTCTCTATATATATATGTGTGTGTGTGTGTGTGTGTGTGTGTGTGTGTGTGTGTGTGTGTGTGTATTTTTTCTTTTTTTTTTTTTTCCTCTCTTCCATATTCTTGTTTTCACTTCTCTGGGCCGTATTTGGGAAATTTTGGTCTTGAATTGCTTCTTGTTTTCTGGGACGGAAGTAGAAATTCAAACAAAGTCACCAAACATGGTGACTTCAGATACATTCTCTCCTTTCTGCCCTAGAGCCAGGATGGACAGATGATTGATTGAAAGATAGATGATAGATAGATAGATAGATAGATAGATAGATAGATAGATAGATACGGTCTCTCTCCTTTCTGCCCTGGAGCCAGGATGGACAAATTGAGAGGTAGATGATAGATAGATAGTTAGTTAGATAGATAGATAGATAGATAAGTAGATAGATAAATAGGTTGGTAGATAGATTAATAGATAGATAGATAGATAGATAGATAGATAGATAGATAGATAGATAGATGATAGATAATAGACAGATGATAGATAGATAGATAGACAGACAGGTAGATAGATAGATAGATAGATTGATAGATAGATAGATGATAGATAATAGATGATAGATAGACAGGTAGACAGATAGATAGATAGATAGATAGGCAGATAGATAGATAGACACAGACAGAGAGGTAGATAGATAGATTGATAGATAGATTGATAGATAGATTGATAGATAGATGACAGATAATAGATGATAGATAGATAGATAGATAGACAGACAGACAGACAGATAGATAGACAGACAGGCAGATAGATAGATAGATAGATAGATAAATAGACACAGACAGAGAGGTAGATAGATAGGTAGATAGATAGATAATAGACAGACAGATATAGGTAGATAGATGTTAGGTAGATAGGTGATAGGTAGGTAGATAGAGAAATAGATTGATAGATAAATTGATAGATAGGTAGATAGATGACTGGTAAATAGATTGATAGATGACAGATTGATAGATGATAGATACATAGATGATAGAATAGATAGATTGATTCATTGATAGGTGATAGATGATAGATATATATGTGTTTTTAAAAAATATTTATTTTTTATTCCCTTTTGTTGCCCTTGTTGTTTTATTGTTGTAGTTATTATTGTTATTGATGTTGTCATTGTTGGCTAGGACAGAGAGAAATGGAGAGAGGAGGGGAAGACAGAAAGGGGGAGAGAAAGACAGACACCTGCAGACCTGCTTCACCGCCTGGGAAGCGACTCCCCTGCAGGTGGGGAGCCGGGGGCTCGAACCGGGATCCTTACGCCGGTCCTTGCGCTTTGCGCCACGTGTGCTTAACCCGCTGCATCACCGCCCGACTCCCGGATGATAGATTTATTGACATAAATGATAGATAGATAGATAGATAGATAGATAGATAGATAGATAGATTAGATTGATTGATGGTAGATAGATCTATCTATATCTATTCATCTATCAGTCAATCATCTATGTATCTACTATTCATCCATCATCTATCATCTATTTTCAATCTATCCATTACCTGTCTGCCACCTAGTAATAGATGATGGATAGATTGGACATAGAAGATAAGTAATAGGTGGGTAGATGATAGATAATAATAATAACAATAATAATGATGATGATAGCTAGATAATGGATAGATGATGGATGGATAGATGATAGACTGATGGTAGAAGATAGATTGATGGTGATAAGTAGATTGATACATGATAGATTAAGGATAGACTGAAAATAGATAATAGATAATGGATACTAGATACATAGTGATGAAGGATTGATCAATCAATAGGTAAATAGATGATTGATTGATATAGAAGATAGATTAATGGTGATAGGTAGAGGATAGATACAGGTAGACGATAAACAGATAGATGATAGAGAGATTGACTAATTGATTGACTGATAGGTATAGATAGGTGATTGATAGGTAGATAGATGATAGATAGATTATAGGCAGATAGATAGATGATAGGTAAACCATTGATAGATGATAGCTGTATGATAGATACATATAGATAGATGTTAGGTAGATATAGAGTAACATAGATGATGGAGTGAGGAAGGAAGGAAGGGAGGAAGGAAGGAAGGAAGGGAGGGAGGGAGGGAGGGAGGAAGGAAGGAAGGAAGGAAGGAAGGAAGGAAGGAAGGACAACCCAGCCATTCCTGGCCCCCGGTGTGGGGTGACGTCAGGCCCTGTCCCCGGGGGTGTGGTGTGAACCTGGGTTCAATCCAGGAGCTGATGCTGGGGGGGCCCCTGTCCCCCGTCTGTCCTACCCCGCCCGTCCGTTTTCCCGTTCTTGCCATCTCTGTGCTCAGAGCTGTGCCCTCTGCCCACAGGTTCCCCCCGTTTTTTGACGACACCCCCTTTGGCATCTACCAGAAGATCCTGGTGGCCAAGATCGACTTTCCACGTCACCTCGACTTCACCGTCAAGTGAGTGGGACACCCGTCCTCTGGGAACCTCCCTTCCTTCCTTCCTTCCTTCCTCCTTCCTCCTTCCTTCCTTCCTTCCTTCCTTCCTTCCTTCCTCCTTCCTTTCTTTCTCTCTTTCTTCCTTTGCCTCTAGAAATTGATTAAAGACAGAATTACCAGGCTGTCAGGAGAAGTGTGGCAGACTCCTAGGGAAAAATGCATCTCAGCTTTTCCGGTGATCAAAAACAGACAGAATTTCTTTTCTGCAAAATAAAGAAAAGAAAAGAGAAAGCAGGGTAGATTAGAATATGGTAGGAGAGGAGAGGATAGGATGTAGTGGGATGGGATGAATAGAAGTAGAATAGAATGAATTGAATAGAGTAGAGTAGAGTAGGGTAGGGTAGGGTAGGGTAGGATAGGATAGGATAGAATAGAATAGGTTAGAATGGAATAGAAAAGGATAGAATAGAATAGAATAGAATAGAATAGAATAGAATAGAATAGAATAGAATAGAATAGAATAGAATAGAATAGAACAGAATGGAATAGAAAGAACAGGATAGAATAGAATAGGATGAATGGAATGGAATGGAATGGAATGGAATGGAATGGAATGGAATGGAATGGAATGGAATGGAATAGAATAGAATAGAATAGAATAGAATAGAATAGAATAGAATAGAATAGAATAGAATAGAATAGAATAGAACAGAATGGAATAGAAAGAACAGGATAGAATAGAATAGGATGAATGGAATGGAATGGAATGGAATGGAATGGAATAGAATAGAATGGAATGGAATGGAATAGAATAGAATAGAATAGAATAGAATAGAATAGAATAGAATAGAATAGAATAGAATAGAATAGAATAGAATAGAATAGGGAGCCGGGCGGTAGCGCAGCGGGTTAAGCGCAGGTGGCACAAAGGATAGAATAGGATATAATAGAACAGAATAGAATATGCTTGAACAGAATAGAAATATAGAATAGAATAGAATAGAATAGAATAGAATAGAATAGAATGAGGAATGAATAGAATGAGGAATGAATAGAATAGAAAATAGAATATGATGGAAAGGATAGAATAGAATAGAATAGAATAGAATAGAATAGAATAGAATAGAATAGAATAGAATAGAATAGAATAGAATAGAATAGAATAGAATAGAAAATAGAATATGATGGAAAGAGTAGAATAGAATAGAATATGATGGAATAAAAAAATAGAATAGAATATGATGGAATGAATATAATAGAAAATAGAATATGATGGAAAGAGTAGAATAGAATAGAATATGATGGAATAAAAAATAGAATAGAATAGAATATGATGGAATGAATAGAATAGAATAGAATAGAATAGAATAGAATAGAATAGAATAGAATAGAATAGAATAGAATGATGGAATGAATAGAATAGAAAATAGAATATGATGGAAAGGATAGAATAGAATAGAAAATAGAATATGATGGAAAGAGTAGAATAGAATAGAATATGATGGAATAAAAAATAGAATAGAATAGAATATGATGGAATGAATAGAATAGGATAGGATAGGATAGAATAGAATAGAATAGAATAGAATAGAATAGAATAGAATAGAATAGAATAGAATAGAATAGAATAGAATAGAATGATGGAATGAATAGAATAGAAAATAGAATATGATGGAAAGGATAGAATAGAATAGAAAATAGAATATGATGGAAAGAGTAGAATAGAATAGAATATGATGGAATAAAAAAATAGAATAGAATATGATGGAATGAATAGAATAGAAAATAGAATATGATGGAAAGAGTAGAATAGAAGAATAGAATAGAAGAATAGAATAGTACAATAGAATAGAAGAATAGAATAGAATAGAAGAATAGAATAGAATAGAATAGAAAATAGAATATGATGGAAAGAGTAGAATAGAATAGAATATGATGGAATAAAAAATAGAATAGAATAGAATATGATGGAATGAATAGAATAGGATAGAATAGGATAGAATAGAATAGAATAGAATAGAATAGAATAGAATAGAATAGAATAGAATAGAATAGAATAGAATGATGGAATGAATAGAATAGAAAATAGAATATGATGGAAAGAGTAGAGTAGAATAGAATAGGGTAGGATAGGGTAGGGTAGAAGAATAGAATAGAATAGAATGGAATGGAATGGAATGGAATGGAATGGAATGGAATGGAATGGAATGGAATGGAATGGAATGGAACGGAACGGAACAGAACCAGGTGAACAGTCTAGAATAGGATAGAAGGGGCCAGGTGGGGGCTCACCTGGCTGAGGGCACCTGTTCCCAGGCACAAGGACCCGGGTTCGAGCCCCTGGTCCCCAGCTGCAGGGGGGAAGCTTCACGAACGGTGGAGCAGGGGTCTCTCTGTGTCTCTGTCTCTTTCTCTTAAAAAAGACATGTTGAAAACGAAGCTTCTTCCTTCGTCAGGCCCTGGTTCCCATGTCCTCAAATTTCTCTTTTCTCCCCCCCATTTTCAGGGAGGGAAGGGAGGGGACAGGTGTGTTTTCTCCACACGCGTGTTCACACGTGTCCGTGGCTCTGTGTCCCCCACCCACCCACAGAGACCTCATTCGCAAGCTGCTGGTGGTGGACAGGACCCAGAGGCTGGGCAACATGAAGGTCGGCCCTTGTTCTGTCTCAGATATTGATTACTGGCTATTGATTAGTATTGATTATTGGCTATTGGTCAGTATTGATTATTGGCTATTGATTAGTATTGATTATTGGCTATTTGGGTGGTATTGCTTATTGGCTATTGATTAGTGTTGATTATTAGCTATTGGTTAGTATTGATTATTGACTATTTGATTGGCATTGCTTATTGGCTATTGATTAGTGTTGATTATTGGCTATTGGTTAGTATTGCTTATTGGCTATTGGTTAGTATTGATTATCGACTATTGATTATCTCAGCCCTAGGATTCCACCAAGTCTCGTGAGCTTTATTCTGTAGGCATGAGGACATCGTCATTATAGCTCTTTTTTAATAAATATGTATTGATAGCCAAGAGTCATTTCATATTCTTCATAATCTAACTTTGAGACTATTATCTAGTCCATAAACTTGTCATTTTACACGTTTCTACCAATGTCTGATATTAAGTACAAGGTATGATTGATATTTAATGCATTCGTTATATTTTTATTATTTTATTTAAATGATAACATTTAATTAGTTTAATTTAAATAACAACTTATTCTATAACTCATATTGACAATATTATTACATATTGATATTCTTATGTGATTACATACAGTGTCATTAATCATATTAATGATATTCATATTATTTATTATATGCAATATATCCATCTCATACTTTGTGGAGAAATAAAATATATATCAATATATATTATACAATTTTATACAATAAAATCTATAAAATTTTATATTTACAATTTTTTAAAATAAAATTTATAGAATTTTATGTTTATGGAAAATATAAAATGAGAAAATATAACCTGTGTAAAATGATAAAATTAGAGCCTCTGGAATTTTTTGTCATTTCACAAGGATTATCGATTTCTCTTGCTCTCTGACCACTGGATAGAAAATATATATATTTATTAAAATATAAATATAAACAAAATAAATATAAATAAAATATATAAATATAAATAATATAATAAATATAAATATATAAATATATTATAAAGCTATTTTTATTCACAGTCTAGTCTTAAGTCCATATTATTTATCTGTACTATGTCTATTTGATGACAGGATATAATTATATATTATGAGAATAACTTTATATTAGAATACTAAAATATTAGATTTTTTTTCCTTCACGGTCTCTCTTTAAATTTATATGACTTATATGCAATTTATTCTTCCATACTTTTGTGCTATATAGGATTCCAGGAATAGACAACATGAAATATTCTGTCCTGTGATAAAGCTCTCAGATTTTATTCTTGATGGAATATATTCATATCGGCATTTATTATATAAATTATGTATTTATATATTTATATCAGTATTTATTATATTTATATTATATTTATTATATTTATGTATTATTATATTATATTATTTATATTATATTTATTATATTTATGTATTATATCGGTATTTTTATATTATATTTATTATATTTATGTATTTATATATTTATATCGGTATTTATTATATAAATTATGTATTTATTTAGTTGTGATATGACTTATATTTATGATATAGTTATTTAGGATTATTCACAGAGTAGTTTTAAGTCCTTGTTATGTATTACATGCGATAAATCTTCATATTTTAGTTATACAGTTTCTCTAACGTATATTATAGGATTCGATAGAATATTATTATCACGCCTCTATCATATTCTACAGGATATATGCTAGTATAGTTATTTTTCATTCTTGAAGGTCCAGTTTCAAAGATATTTATTATATTGTATATGATTTATTATACTGTATGTAATCATATGTAATAATATTGTCAATATGTGTTATATAAGTAAATAACAAAACAATAAAAATAATATAAATATATAATATCTAATAACAGAATAAAAATAACAGACATAACATGTCACATGTAACAATAAGAATATAATAATAATATAATATAATGGCAGATAATATAAATATATCATTATATATAACATATTTATATTATTTCATATAATATGTCATTACATCTATATTAATTTTGTTATATATGTCACATATTTATATGATTGTTGCGTATTTATAGTATTTCATTATTACATGTCATTATATTGTATATAACAATCATGTAAATATGTAACATAATAATAATAAAAAAGATTCCATAGCTTTGCATTTTATTATATATAAATCTCTATTATGTATTGTCGCTGTGTATTTTTCTAATATATATTAGGTCAGCTTACTTTCAATATTACAGAGCCAGGGAGAGCTTGATTTATATGTCGTGGTCACTGGTGAATATGAATATTAATTATTATCGATCAAAAATCATTCATAATTAATATTGACTAGTATTGATTTAAAGCGATATTAGTTAACGTCCAATATCTGCCATGAACGGACGTGATCACGTTGGATATCGTTATTATTATTGCATATTAAATGCAGTATATCGTTGCTACTCATCAGCAATATCATTGTTAATAAAGGCAATGTATTATTACTATTAAGTAATCCTATTATTGCTATTAAATGCAATATATTCTTGCTATTCAGTGCAATATATTATTGCTATTAAATGCAGTATATTATTGCTATTAAATGCAGTATATTGCTATTAAATGCAATGTGTTATTGCTATTAAATGCAATATATTATTGCTATTAAATGCAATATATTGTTGCTATTAAACACAGTGTATTATTGTTATTAAATGCAATCGATTATTGCTATTAAATGCAATATGTTATTGCTATCAAATGCAGTATATTATTGCTATTAAAGCAATATAGTATTGCTATTGAATGCAATATGTTATTGCTATTAAGTGCAATGTGTTATTGCTATTAAATACAGTATATCATTGCTATTCATTGCAATATATTATTGCTATTAAATGCAGCATATTATTGCTATTAAATGCAATATATTCTTGCTATTCAGTGCAATATATTATTGCTATTAAATGCAGTATATTATTGCTATTAAATGCAATATGTTATTGCTATTAAATGCAATATATTATTGCTATTACACGCAATATGTTGTTGCTATTAAACACAGTGTATTATTGTTATTAAATGAAATAGATTATTGCTATTAAATGCAATGTGTTATTGCTATTAAATGCAGTATGTTATTGCTATTAAATGCAGTATATTATTGCTATTAAAGCAATATATTATTGCTATTGAATGCAATGTGTTATTGCTATTAAATGCTATGTGTTATTACTATTAAATACAGTATATCATTGTTATTCAATGCAATATATTATTGCTATTAAATGCAGGATATTATTGCTATTAAATGCAATATATTATTGCTATAAAACACAGTGTATTATTGCTATTAAAGGCAATGTATCACTGCTATTAAATGCAATGCTTTATTGCTATTAAATATAATATATATTTAAAAATATTGGCTTACTTATTTGTTGATTCTCTTTTGTTGCCCTGGCTGTTTTCTCATTGTAGTTATTGTTGTGGTTAAATACAAAATATGATTTCTATCAAGTGCAATATATTATTGCCATTAAATACAATATATTATTTCTACTAACTGCAATATATCATTGCTACTAAGTGTAGTATATTCTATTATTGCTATTGAATGTGATGTATTATTGCCATTAAAGGCAAAACGTTCTTGCTACTGAAGGCAGTATGTTGTTTCTATTAAATACAATATATTATATTATTGCTACTAAATGCAATGTATTCTTGCTATTAAATGCAATATATTATAGTATTTCTATTAAATGCAATATACCGTTGCTATTAAATGCAGTATATTATTGCTATTAAATGCAATATACCGTTGCTATTAAATGCAGTATATTGTATTATTGCTATTAAATGCAATATATTATACTATTGCTATTAAATGCAATGTATTATATTATTGCTATCAAATGCAATATATTATTGCTATTAAATACAGTACATTATATTATTGCTATGAAATGCAATCTATTGTTGCTATTAAATGAAATAGATTATTGTTATTAAATGCTATTATATTATTACTATCAAATACAATGTATTATTGCTATTCAATGCAATATATTATAGTATTTCTATTAAATGCAATATATCATTGCTATTAAATGCAGTATATTATATTATTGCTAGTAAATGCAATCCATTATTCTTATTAAATGCAATGTATTGCTAGTAAATGCAGTATATATTATTTCTAGTAAATGCAATATATTATTATTATTATTCAATACAGTATATTATTGCTATTAAACACAATATATTATTACTATTAAATACAGTACATTATATTATTGCTAGTGAATGCAATGTATGATCGTTATCAAATGCAATGTATGATTGCTATTCAATGCAATATACCATATTGCTATTCAATGGAATATATTATTGCTATTAATGCAGTATATTGTATGATTGCTATTCAATGCAATATATTGTTATTAAATGCTACTATATTATTGCTATTCAATGCAATATAGTAGTTATATTAAATGCAATGTATGATTGATATTAAATGCAATATATCATATTGTTATTAAATGATATATTATCGCTATTAAATGCAATGTATTATTGCTATTAAATGCAATAGATTATATTGTTATTAAATGCAATATATTGTATTATTGCTATTAAATACTATTATATTATTGCTATTAAATGCAATGTATTATTGCTATTAAATGCAATATATTGTATTATTGCTATTAAATGCAATATATTATATTATTGCTATTAAATACTATTATATTATTGCTATTAAATGCAATGTATTATTGCTATTAAATGCAATATATTATATTATTGCTATTAAATACTATTATATTATTGCTATTAAATGCAATGTATTATTGCTATTAAACGCAATAGATTATATTGTTATTAAATGCAATATATTATTATTGCTATTAAATACTATTATATATTACTATTAAATGCAATGAATTATTGCTAGTAAATGCAATATATTATATTATTGCTATTATTGCTATTAAATGCAATGTACTATTGCTATTAAATGCAATATATTATATTATTGCTATTGAATGTATCCTTGCTATTAAATACAATATATTATATTATTGCTATTGAATGTATCCTTGCTATTAAATACAATATATTATATTATTGCTATTAAATGCAATGTATTCTTGCTATTAAATACAATATATTGTATTATTGCTATTATAGTATTGCTATTAAATACAATATATTATATTCTTGCTATTATAGTATTGCTATTAAATGCAACGTATTATTGCTACTAAATACAATGTATTCTTGCTATTAAATACAATATATTGTATTCTTGCTATTAAATACAATATATTATATTCTTGCTATGAAATGCGATGTCTGATTGTTATTAAATTCGATGTATTTACACACCATCTCTTCCTTCCTTCAGAACGGAGCGGAAGACGTGAAGAAACACCGCTGGTTCCGGAATGTGGACTGGGAGGGGGTCCCCCAGAGAAAACTCAAGGTACCCCAAGGCCTACTCATTTCTTGATTTCAATCTCCCAACGAGATGTGGCAGCTTTTTCAGGGCAGAGTCGTATTCCGCCACATCGCTACTTTACAAGGTCTTTAGCTGACTGGGTGAGGGGGGGTTTGCCTTTGGATCGATCGATCAGATTGATCCCTGGGTGGGTATTGAACAGGGTGAACCGCCCCTCCCTTCATCAATAGAAACCCTCCCACTATGGACCCTCCTCCGTGTTCTTTTTGTTGAAAAAAAAAAATTTTTTTTTTTTTTTTTAGTGATTTTTTGATGTTTTTCTCCCCAAAGAAGGGGCATGGCCTCACCCATCTGTCTGTCTGTCTGTCCGTCCCCACCCCCCCCCACCATAGCCCCCCATCGTCCCCAAGCTCTCGGGAGACGGAGACACGTCCAATTTCGAGGTGGCACCCGACGCGGACCCGGTTGGAGACTGGGACTCGGGGCCTCCAGTGTCCGACAAGGACCTGGAGATATTCCGGGACTTCTGAGCCCCCACCCAAAGGTGCGGCTGCGTGGGCCTCCCCTCCTCCTTCCTCTTCTCCTTCTTCTCTCCCTCTTTCCATTCTTCTTCTATTCCTTCTCTTCTTTTTTCTTTCTTTTTTCTCCTCCTTCTCCTCCTCCTTTTTTCCTTCTCCTCCTCCTTGTTCTATCTCTCTTCTCCTTCTATTTCTTTTTAAATGTCTTCTGTTCAATTTCTCCGTCTCCTCATTCCTTTCTCCCTCCTCCTCTCCTCCCTTTTTCTTTCCTTCTTTCTTTCCTTCTTTCTTTCCTTTTTCTTCCTTTCTCCCTCCTCCTCTTTATTCTCCTCACCCCCCCCCCCCCCGCACGCGCATGCTGCTGTATTTTCTGGTCTTGAACCCGGGGCCTGCCCTCCACCTCCCCCATCCCCTCCTTTTACAGATGGAGAAGACGCCGCCTCCATGCAGGCCTCCGGGCTGCACAACCAAACTGGAATAAACCCTGTGTCCGGGGTGCAGTGAGAACATGTCCTCTCGCAACCCGACTGTGGGTTCGAGACTCCTCATGGACCCTGGACCCTGGGAAACTTTTGGAAGATTCCCCCACCCGGGAACCCTCAGCTCTGTGCATTGCACCTGAAAATTAAACAAACAAACAACAACAACAACACAAAAAAAAAAAAAAAACCCCAGAAAATTCAACAGGTGTCTTGCAAACGAAATATATTTTGTTTTTCCAAAGAAAAAAGCAAAAAGAAAAGGTTTGCGTTCCATCCCCGAAAGTGGCCAGCGTGAGCACCCTTGGAATTGCAAGAAGCATCCAGAAAATTCTTTTTTTTTTTCTTTTTCCTTTTTTTTTTTTTTTACTTATTATTGATTTTTGCAGGACTCTGGGGAACTCTCAGGCTGTTTGTTTGTTTGTTTGTTTGTTTGTTTTTCTTTGGGAGGCTTGTTCCTGGTTGCAAATGCATGAATTTTCGTGTCATATTTTGTTTGTTTTTGGGTTTGCATGCAATTTTTTTTTGTTTTTTTTTTTGTTTCATTTTTGCTTGTTTTTGGTTTTGCATGCAATTTTTTTGTTTGTTTGTTTCATTTTGCTTGGCATTGGTTGTGCATGCAATTTTTGGTTATTCTGTTTTGTTTCATTTTTGTTTTTGTTTGTTTTTGGTTTTGCATGCAATTTTTTGTTTCATTCTTGTTTGTTTTTGGTTTTGCATGCGATTGTTATTTTTTGTTTCATTTTTGTTTGTTTGTGGTTTTGCATCCGATGGTTGTTATCTTTGTTTCATTTTTGTTTGTTTGTGGTTTTGCATGCAATTTTTTGTTTTGTTATTTTGTTTGGGTTTGTGGTTTTGCATGCAATTTTTTGTTTTTTTTATTTTGTTTGGGTTTGTGGTTTTGCATGCAATTTTTTGTTGTGTTATTTTGTTTGGGTTTGTGGTTTTGCATGCAATTTTTTATTTTTTATTTTTTGGTTCTTATTTTGTTTTGTTCTTCTGCAAAACCGGTCGCCTTTGATGCCTCCCAGAAGCCTTTGCAGCTGTGAGCTCGGCCACCCAGGCACAAGGGCTGAGGGTCCCACTTTGTCTATTCTGGGAGGGTGGCACCCCAAGACAAAGGCACCCAACTCCAGCTTCTGCACTGGCTCCCGACTCAGGGAAAGAAGAAAAAAAAAACCCACCCTGTCTCCCAACCAATCGATAATCAATAGCCAATGATCAATAATCGATCATCCATAATCGATGATCGATCAAAACTAAGATCCACCCCCATTTGTATCAGAAGAAAATTATCAAGTGAGATTGGGGGGGCGTCCCAGCTTTTCTAGCTCTTGCTTCTGGCTTTCTCTCTCCCAATCAATCATCAATTAATCAATAAAAATAAAATAAAATAAAGATCCACCTAATCTATATCAGAAAAAAATCATCATCAGGTTGGTTTTTGAATCTCTCTGTTCTCGTCCTCTCTCCTTCTCTCTCTCTCTCTCTCTCTCTCTCTCTCCCTCTCTGTCCCAATCGATCAATCAATCAATGGAAGTAAATATTCAACCAATTTGTACCAGAAAAAAATTGATGTCAGGTTAGTTTTGGGCTCTATTTTCTCTCTCTCTCTCCCTCCCTCTCTCCCTCTCTCTCTCTCTCTCTCCTCACTCCCAAACAATCATCTATCAATCATTAAAAATGAAGAATTACTCAATTTATGTCAGAAAGAAATGTCATCAGATTAACTTTGGGTCCCTTCTCTCTGTTTCTCAATATTTGTCTCTGTCTCTCTCTCTGTCTCTCTCTCTCTCTCTCTCCCTCTGTCCCTCCCTCTCTCCTTTCTGTCTCGTTTCCCACTATCATCATCCACCCAACATTATCTATCTATCTATCTATCTATCTAATCATCTATCTATCTAATCATCTATCTATCTATCATGTATCTATCTAATTGTCCTATCTATCCATCATTTACTATCTATCAATTTATCATCTACCATCTATCTGTCCATCTATCATCTCTCTTCCTACCCACACATCATCTATCATCTATCCAGCACCTATCTGTCTATCTATCTACCATCTAGCAATCATCTATCCATCAAGTATCATCTAGGTATGTATCTATCTATCATCCGTCAATTATCATTTATCTGCCATCTATATATCTGTGTGTGTGTATTATCATCATCTTATCACCTATCAATCATCTATCCATCCATTAACTATTATCTATCATCTACCTAACAATCATCTATCAACTATCTATCAGCTATCCATCAACTATCTATCATCTATCCATCAACTATCATCTATCCATCAACTATCTATCATCTATCCATCAACTATCTATCATCTATCCATCCATTAACTATTATCTATCTATCATCTACCTAACAATCATCTATCCATCAACTATCTATCATCTATCCATCAACTATCTATCATCTATCCATCAACTATCATCTATCCATCAACTATCTATCATCTATCCATCAACTATCAATCATCTATCCATCCATTAACTATTATCTATCTATCATCTACCTAGCAATCATCTATCCATCAACTATCTATCATCTATCCATCAACTATCAATCATCTATCCATCCATTAACTATTATCTATCTATCATCTACCTAGCAATCATCTATCCATCAACTATCTATCTATCAGCTATCCATCAACTATCATCTATCCATCAACTATCATCTATCCATCAACTATCTATCATCTATCCATCAATTATCAATCATCTATCCATCCATTAACTATTATCTATCCATCATCTACCTAACAATCATCTATCCATCAACTATCTATCATCTATCCATCAACTATCATCTATCCATCAACTATCATCTATCCATCAACTATCAATCATCTATCCATCCATTAACTATTATCTATCTATCATCTACCTAACAATCATCTATCCATCAACTATCTATCTATCATCTATCCATCAACTATCTATCATCTATCCATCAACTATCATCTATCCATCAACTATCTATCATCTATCCATCAACTATCTATCATCTATCCATCAACTATCATCTATCCATCAACTATCTATCATCTATCCATCAACTATCATCTATCCATCAACTATCATCTATCCATCAACTATCAATTATCTATCCATCCATTAACTATTATCTATCTATCATCTACCTAGCAATCATCTATCCATCAACTATCTATCATCTATCCATCGATCCATTAACTATCTACCATCTATCATCTATCTATCAATCATCAATCTATCATCCATCCATCAACTATCATTTATCTGTCATCTATATATCTGTGTGTGTGTCTTATCATTATCTATCTATCTATCTATCTGTCTATCTATCCATCTATCTACTTCATCTCTCCCCTACCCACCATCATCTATTATCTATCATTTATTTATCTGTCATCATCTGTACTATCATTCCCCCCTTCCCCTCTCTGTCTCTCCTCTCTCTGTCTCTCTCTCCCTCCCCTCCTCTCTCCTCTCTTTTTCTCTCTCCTCTCTCTCTCTCTCTCTCTCTCTCTCTCTCTCCATCATCTCTCATCTGCCTGTCATCTCTCCCCCTGTCACCCACCTGCCACTGATGTCAGCAGCATCCCCCTTGGTCTGAAAAAATAAATAATTTTTTTTTCTAGGAAAAAAAAAAAAAGAAAAGAAAATGTGAATTTTTTTTTTTTGGCAAGGTTTCTAAAAAAAATTTTTTTTTAAAAAAAAAAGACTGAATAGCTCAATCGAATAATAATTATTTTAATTGCCCGGCAAGATTTTTTTTTTTCTAGGAAAAAATATTTTTTCTTTTGCAAGATTTCAGAAAAGAATGTTAAATAATGATTTTAATTGCATTGTAATTTTTTTTCGGGGGGGGGAAAGTGTTTTTCTGTGCAGTTTCTAAAAAAAAGGACATTAATATAAGTCATGATTTTCATTGCCTTGTATTTTTTTTTCTGGAAAGAAATATTTTTCTTAGAAAGATTTCTAAAAAAGAATGTTCATATAAATAATGACTTTGTGATTTTTTTTTCTAGAAAGAAATTTTCTCTGCAAGTTTTCTGTTAAAAAAAAGACGATGTTAACGGCATGATTATTATTTGAATTGCTCTGCAATATATATTTCTAGGGGAAAAAATTATTTCTTTGCAAGTTTCCTAAAAGAAAAAAAAAAAGAAAATTTTGGTGTAATGATGATTATCATGTTTAATTGCTCTGATTTTTTTCTAGAAAAAAATATCTTTTTCTTTGCAAGTTTTCAAGGAAGGACAATATCGTAATAATGGTGGTCACTATTTTAATCGTTCTGCAAAAAATATATATATTCTAGGGAAAAATTCCATTTTCTTTGCAAGTTTGCTTTAAAAAAAAGACAATGTTATAATTATTAGAATGATATTTGTTGTTTTATTTTTTTTGCAAGCTTCTGGTCCAAGGTGTTTAAACAGGCGCAGAGAGAAGATTCTCAACACCCCCCGCAAAAAAAAAAAAAAAAATTAAATTAAAAATGTCTTTACAAAAAAAATTTTTTTCTTTTTCAAAGGGCTTTTGCTAGAAACCCCAAAAAAGGTGCCTTTTTTTTCTTTTTTTCTGACTTCTCACCCCAAAAACTTTCCCCAGGGTGTGGCCTGTTAGCTCAACAAAGAAACAAAAATAAAAAATTGCAAAAAAATAATAATAATAAAATAAAAATAAAATGATCATAATCCTAAGTGTCTTTGGAATTTCTTCAAGAATGAGAATCACTGTGATGTAAATTCTACTTATAATTTTAATTTATGAAAAGAGATGCCTGTTTTGTTGGAATAAAAATCTTGTTTGACCAAATCTGGGCTCCTGTCTGATTATTTTTATGAGAAATTGTTACATTTATTTTAATTTTATTATTATTATTTTTTTAATTTCGGGGAAGGTTGAGGAGAAAAAAAAAAGCCCCGTTTCAGACCTTCTAACTTTTAATTTTTTTTCAATTTATTTTATTTTATCTGGAACTCCCCCCCACACACACTTTGGAGAAAAAAAAGACAGAATATAATCTGATTTTTTTCTATTATTTTTTTTAATCTGGATTTATTTTTTTCCCTAGAGAGAAGACATTATATTAGTTTTGTTAATTTATTTACTTATTGGTTTATGCTTTATCTGGATTTTTCTTTTTATGACCTTTTTTTCTTTATTGATTTATTGTTTTATTCCTCATTCTGTTTTTTTTTAATCTAGATTTTCTTTTCCTAGAGAGAAAACATTAGTTTTATTAATTTACTTGTTATTTTTTTACTTTTTCTGGATTTTTCTCTTTTTTTATAATTTTTCTTTTTTCGTTTTTTTTTTCTCTATTGATTTATTATTTGTTTCTAATTCATTTGATTTGGATTTTTTTTTCTGGAGAGAAGAAAATATCCTGTTTTTATTTGTCTTTTTATTTTTTCCCCATTTTGCCTTTTTTTTCTTAGAAAGAAGAAAAAAATATGATCTTCATTGGTTTTTTTTTTTTTTTTTATCAATTTTTGTTTGACTATGTGGATTTTTATTGATTTACATTCTTAGCATTACTGGTTCCTGCGGTTTTTCCTTTATTTCCATTCATCTTGTTTATTTTTATCTGGATATTATCTTGAAATTTTCTTTTTTTAGGGGATGAACAAAATAATTACCTTGTTATTTCTGTTTTTTTTTTTTAATTTTTTATTATTAGCTTTATCTTGATTATTGCCACCCAGCCCAAGAAAATAGACAAAAATCTTATTATTATTACTTTTTAGTTTCTATTTCACTTAATCTGGATTTTTTTTTTTTTTGAATGGAGAGAAAATTATCATTTTGTTGTTTGGTTTTATTTCACTTGATCTAGCTTCCACTTCTAGTGAAGAGAGAGAAAGAGAGACAGAGAGAAAGAGAGACACACAGAGAAAGAGACAGATAAGCAGACACAGAGACAGAGAGATCGGGAAAGACACCATGATAGAGAGAGAAACAGATGAGATGGAAGAGAGAGACAAGGAGACACTAAGATAAAGAGAGAGACACAAAGATAGAGAGAGAAACAGGTGAGATGGAAGAGAGAGAGACACAAAGATAGAGACAGAGATGATAGAAACATGAAGAGATGGAAGAGAGACAAAGAGACACTAAGATAAAGAGACACAAAGATAGAGAGAGAAACAGATGAATAGATGGAAGAGAGACACAAAGAGAGACGGAGATGATAGAAACATGAAGAGATGGAAGAGAGACAAAGAGACACTAAGATAAAGAGACAGAGACACAAAGATAGAGAAACAGACACAAAGATCAAGAGAGACAGAGACAACGATAGAAACAGAGGAAGAGAGACAAAGAGAGACACTAAGATAAAGAGAGACAGAGACACAAAGATAGAGAAACAGGTGAAGAGATGGAAGAGAGAGACAAAGAGTGACACAAAGATAGAGACAGAGATGATAGAGAGAAACAGATGAAGAGATGGAAGAGAGAGACACTAAGATAAAGAGACAGAGACACAATAGAAACAGATGAAGAGACGGAAGAGAGAGACAAAGAGACACAAAGATAAAGAAAGACAGAGACAACAATAGAGAAAAAGATGAAGAGATGGAAGAGAGACACAAAGATAAAGAAAGAGACAGACACAGAGAGAGAAACAGATGAAGAGATGGAAGAGAGACAAAGATAGAGACAGAGATGATAGAGAGAAACATGAAGAGATGGAAGAGAGACAAAGATAGAGACAGAGATGATAGAGAGAAACATGAAGAGATGGAAGAGAGACAAAGAGACACTAAGATAAAGAAAGAGACACAAAGATAGAGAAACAGATGAATAGATGGAAGAGAGACACAGAGACGGAGATGATAGAAACATGAGGAGATGGAAGAGAGACAAAGAGACACTAAGATAAAGAGACAGAGACACAAAGATAGAGAAACAGACACAAAGATCAAGAGAGACAGAGACAACGATAGAAACAGAGGAAGAGAGACAAAGAGAGACACTAAGATAAAGAGAGACAGAGACACAAAGATAGAGAAACAGGTGAAGAGATGGAAGAGAGAGACAAAGAGTGACACAAAGATAGAGACAGAGATGATAGAGAGAAACAGATGAAGAGATGGAAGAGAGAGACACTAAGATAAAGAGACAGAGACACAATAGAAACAGATGAAGAGACGGAAGAGAGAGACAAAGAGACACAAAGATAAAGAAAGACAGAGACAACAATAGAGAAAAAGATGAAGAGATGGAAGAGAGACACAAAGATAAAGAAAGAGACAGACACAGAGAGAGAAACAGATGAAGAGATGGAAGAGAGACAAAGATAGAGACAGAGATGATAGAGAGAAACATGAAGAGATGGAAGAGAGACAAAGATAGAGACAGAGATGATAGAGAGAAACATGAAGAGATGGAAGAGAGACAAAGAGACACTAAGATAAAGAAAGAGACACAAAGATAGAGAAACAGATGAATAGATGGAAGAGAGACACAGAGACGGAGATGATAGAAACATGAGGAGATGGAAGAGAGACAAAGAGACACTAAGATAAAGAGACAGAGACACAAAGATAGAGAAACAGACACAAAGATCAAGAGAGACAGAGACAACGATAGAAACAGAGGAAGAGAGACAAAGAGAGACACTAAGATAAAGAGAGACAGAGACACAAAGATAGAGAAACAGGTGAAGAGATGGAAGAGAGAGACAAAGAGTGACACAAAGATAGAGACAGAGATGATAGAGAGAAACAGATGAAGAGATGGAAGAGAGAGACACTAAGATAAAGAGACAGAGACACAATAGAAACAGATGAAGAGACGGAAGAGAGAGACAAAGAGACACAAAGATAAAGAAAGACAGAGACAACAATAGAGAAAAAGATGAAGAGATGGAAGAGAGACACAAAGATAAAGAGACAGACACAGAGAGAGAAACAGATGAAGAGATGGAAGAGAGACAAAGATAGAGACAGAGATGATAGAAACATGAAGAGATGGAAGAGAGACAAAGAGACACTAAGATAAAGAAAGAGACACAAAGATAGAGAAACAGATGAATAGATGGAAGAGAGACACAGAGACGGAGATGATAGAAACATGAGGAGATGGAAGAGAGACAAAGAGACACTAAGATAAAGAGACAGAGACACAAAGATAGAGAAACAGACACAAAGATCAAGAGAGACAGAGACAACGATAGAAACAGAGGAAGAGAGACAAAGAGAGACACTAAGATAAAGAGAGACAGAGACACAAAGATAGAGAAACAGGTGAAGAGATGGAAGAGAGAGACAAAGAGTGACACAAAGATAGAGACAGAGATGATAGAGAGAAACAGATGAAGAGATGGAAGAGAGAGACACTAAGATAAAGAGACAGAGACACAATAGAAACAGATGAAGAGACGGAAGAGAGAGACAAAGAGACACAAAGATAAAGAAAGACAGAGACAACAATAGAGAAAAAGATGAAGAGATGGAAGAGAGACACAAAGATAAAGAGACAGACACAGAGAGAGAAACAGATGAAGAGATGGAAGAGAGACAAAGATAGAGACAGAGATGATAGAAACATGAAGAGATGGAAGAGAGACAAAGAGACACTAAGATAAAGAAAGAGACACAAAGATAGAGAGAAACAGATGAAGAGATGGAAGAGAGACACTAAGATAAAGAAAGAGACAGAGACACAAAGATAGAGAGACAGACACAAAGATAAAGAGAGACAGAGACAATGATAGAAACAGAGGAAGAGATGGGAGAGAGACAAAGATAAAGAGAGACAGAGACACAATGATAGAGAAACAGGTGAAGAGATGGAAGAGAGAGACAGAGAAACACTAAGATAAAGAAAGAGAAACAGAAACAGATGAAGAGATGGGAGAGAGACAAAGAGTGACACAAAGAGACAGAGATGAGAGAAACAGATGAAGAGATGGAAGAGAGAGATAAAGAGAGACACAAAGATAAAGACAGACAGAGAAAACAATAGAGAAAAAGATCAAGAGATGGAAGAGAGACACAAAGATAAAGAAAGAGACAGACACAAAGAGAGAAACAGATGAAGAGATGAAAGAGAGACATTAAGATAAAGAGAGACAGACAGAGAGAAAGAGAGACAGACACAAAGAGAAACAGATGAGATGGAAGAGAGAAAGGGAGACACTAAGATAAAGAAAGAGACACAAAGATAGAGAGAAACATGAAGAGATGGAAGAGAGACACAAAGATAAAGAGAGACAGAGACACAAAGATAGACAGACACAAAGATAAAGAGAGACAGAGACAACGATAGAAACAGAGGAAGAGAGACAAAGAGACACTAAGATAAAGAGAGACAGAGACACAAAGATAGAAACAGATGAAGAGATGGAAGAGAAACAAAGATAAAGAGAGACAGAGACACAATGATAGAGAAACAGGTGAAGAGATGGAAGAGAGAGACAAAGAGTGACACAAAGATAGAGACAGAGATGATAGAGGAACATGAAGAGATGGAAGAGAGAGACACTAAGATAAAGAAAGAGACAGAGACACAAAGATAGAGAAACAGACACAAAGATAGAGAGAGACAGAGACAACGATAGAAACAGAGGAAGAGATGGAAGAGAGGCAAAGAGAGACACTAAGATAAAGAGAGACAGACACAAAGAAACAGATGAAGAGATGGAAGAGAGACAAAGATAAAGAGAGACAGAGACACAATGATAGAGAAACAGGTGAAGAGATGGAAGAGAGAGACAAAGAGAGACATTAAGATAAAGAGAGACAGACACAAAGAAACAGATGAGGAGATGGAAGAGAGAAAGGGAGACACTAAGATAAAGAAAGAGACACAAAGATAGAGAGAAACAGATGAAGAGATGGAAGAGAGAGACAGAGACACAAAGATAGAGACAGAGATGATAGAAACAGATGAAGAGATGGAAGAGAGACAAAGAGACAGAGACACAAAGAGAGAAACAGACACAAAGATAAAGAGAGACAGAGACAACGATAGAAACAGAGGAAGAGAGACAAAGAGAGACACTAAGATAAAGAGAGACAGAGACACAAAGAGAGAAACAGATGAAGAGATGGAAGAGAGACAAAGATAAAGAGAGACAGAGACACAATGATAGAGAAACAGGTGAAGAGATGGAAGAGAGAGACAAAGAGACACTAAGATAAAGAAAGAGGAACAGACACAGAAACAGATGAAGAGATGGGAGAGAGACAGAGACACAAAGATAGAGACAGAGATGATAGAGAGAAACAGATGAAGAGATGGAAGAGAGAGACACTAAGATAAAGAGACAGAGACACAATAGAAACAGGTGAAGCGACGGAAGAGAGAGACACAGAGAGACACAGAGATAAAGAAAGACAGAGACAACAATAGAGAAAAAGATGAAGAGATGGAAGAGAGACACAAAGATAAAGAGACAGACACAGAGAGAGAAACAGATGAAGAGATGGAAGAGAGACAAAGATAGAGACAGAGATGATAGAAACATGAAGAGATGGAAGAGAGACAAAGAGACACTAAGATAAAGAGACACAAAGATAGAGAGAGAAACAGATGAATAGATGGAAGAGAGACACAAAGAGAGACGGAGATGATAGAAACATGAAGAGATGGAAGAGAGACAAAGAGACACTAAGATAAAGAGAGACAGAGACACAAAGATAGAAACAGATGAAGAGATGGAAGAGAAACAAAGATAAAGAGAGACAGAGACACAATGATAGAGAAACAGGTGAAGAGATGGAAGAGAGAGACAAAGAGTGACACAAAGATAGAGACAGAGATGATAGAGGAACATGAAGAGATGGAAGAGAGAGACACTAAGATAAAGAAAGAGACAGAGACACAAAGATAGAGAAACAGACACAAAGATAGAGAGAGACAGAGACAACGATAGAAACAGAGGAAGAGATGGAAGAGAGGCAAAGAGAGACACTAAGATAAAGAGAGACAGACACAAAGAAACAGATGAAGAGATGGAAGAGAGACAAAGATAAAGAGAGACAGAGACACAATGATAGAGAAACAGGTGAAGAGATGGAAGAGAGAGACAAAGAGAGACACTAAGATAAAGAGACAGACACAAAGAAACAGATGAAGAGATGGAAGAGAGACAAAGATAAAGAGAGACAGAGACACAATGATAGAGAAACAGGTGAAGAGATGGAAGAGAGAGACAAAGAGAGACACTAAGATAAAGAGACAGACACAAAGAAACAGATGAAGAGATGGAAGAGAGACAAAGATAAAGAGAGACAGAGACACAATGATAGAGAAACAGGTGAAGAGATGGAAGAGAGGCAAAGAGAGACACTAAGATAAAGAGACAGACACAAAGAAACAGATGAAGAGATGGAAGAGAGACAAAGATAAAGAGAGACAGAGACACAATGATAGAGAAACAGGTGAAGAGATGGAAGAGAGAGACAAAGAGAGACATTAAGATAAAGAGAGACAGACACAAAGAAACAGATGAGGAGATGGAAGAGAGAAAGGGAGACACTAAGATAAAGAAAGAGACACAAAGATAGAGAGAAACAGATGAAGAGATGGAAGAGAGAGACAGAGACACAAAGATAGAGACAGAGATGATAGAAGCAGATGAAGAGATGGAAGAGAGACAAAGAGACAGAGACACAAAGAGAGAAACAGACACAAAGATAAAGAGAGACAGAGACAACGATAGAAACAGAGGAAGAGAGACAAAGAGAGACACTAAGATAAAGAGAGACAGAGACACAAAGAGAGAAACAGATGAAGAGATGGAAGAGAGACAAAGATAAAGAGAGACAGAGACACAATGATAGAGAAACAGGTGAAGAGATGGAAGAGAGAGACAAAGAGACACTAAGATAAAGAAAGAGGAACAGACACAGAAACAGATGAAGAGATGGGAGAGAGACAGAGACACAAAGATAGAGACAGAGATGATAGAGAGAAACAGATGAAGAGATGGAAGAGAGAGACACTAAGATAAAGAGACAGAGACACAATAGAAACAGGTGAAGCGACGGAAGAGAGAGACACAGAGAGACACAGAGATAAAGAAAGACAGAGACAACAATAGAGAAAAAGATGAAGAGATGGAAGAGAGACACAAAGATAAAGAGACAGACACAGAGAGAGAAACAGATGAAGAGATGGAAGAGAGACAAAGATAGAGACAGAGATGATAGAAACATGAAGAGATGGAAGAGAGACAAAGAGACACTAAGATAAAGAGACACAAAGATAGAGAGAGAAACAGATGAATAGATGGAAGAGAGACACAAAGAGAGACGGAGATGATAGAAACATGAAGAGATGGAAGAGAGACAAAGAGACACTAAGATAAAGAGACACAAAGATAGAGAGAGAAACAGATGAATAGATGGAAGAGAGACACAAAGAGAGACGGAGATGATAGAAACATGAAGAGATGGAAGAGAGACAAAGAGACACTAAGATAAAGAGACACAAAGATAGAGAGAGAAACAGATGAATAGATGGAAGAGAGACACAAAGAGAGACGGAGATGATAGAAACATGAAGAGATGGAAGAGAGACAAAGAGACACTAAGATAAAGAGAGACAGAGACACAAAGATAGAAACAGATGAAGAGATGGAAGAGAAACAAAGATAAAGAGAGACAGAGACACAATGATAGAGAAACAGGTGAAGAGATGGAAGAGAGAGACAAAGAGTGACACAAAGATAGAGACAGAGATGATAGAGGAACATGAAGAGATGGAAGAGAGAGACACTAAGATAAAGAAAGAGACAGAGACACAAAGATAGAGAAACAGACACAAAGATAGAGAGAGACAGAGACAACAATAGAAACAGAGGAAGAGATGGAAGAGAGGCAAAGAGAGACACTAAGATAAAGAGAGACAGACACAAAGAAACAGATGAAGAGATGGAAGAGAGACAAAGATAAAGAGAGACAGAGACACAATGATAGAGAAACAGGTGAAGAGATGGAAGAGAGAGACAAAGAGAGACATTAAGATAAAGAGAGACAGACACAAAGAAACAGATGAGGAGATGGAAGAGAGAAAGGGAGACACTAAGATAAAGAAAGAGACACAAAGATAGAGAGAAACAGATGAAGAGATGGAAGAGAGAGACAGAGACACAAAGATAGAGACAGAGATGATAGAAGCAGATGAAGAGATGGAAGAGAGACAAAGAGACAGAGACACAAAGAGAGAAACAGACACAAAGATAAAGAGAGACAGAGACAACGATAGAAACAGAGGAAGAGAGACAAAGAGAGACACTAAGATAAAGAGAGACAGAGACACAAAGAGAGAAACAGATGAAGAGATGGAAGAGAGACAAAGATAAAGAGAGACAGAGACACAATGATAGAGAAACAGGTGAAGAGATGGAAGAGAGAGACAAAGAGACACTAAGATAAAGAAAGAGGAACAGACACAGAAACAGATGAAGAGATGGGAGAGAGACAGAGACACAAAGATAGAGACAGAGATGATAGAGAGAAACAGATGAAGAGATGGAAGAGAGAGACACTAAGATAAAGAGACAGAGACACAATAGAAACAGATGAAGAGACGGAAGAGAGAGACAAAGAGACACAAAGATAAAGAAAGACAGAGACAACAATAGAGAAAAAGATGAAGAGATGGAAGAGAGACACAAAGATAAAGAGACAGACACAGAGAGAGAAACAGATGAAGAGATGGAAGAGAGACAAAGATAGAGACAGAGATGATAGAGAGAAACATGAAGAGATGGAAGAGAGACAAAGAGACACTAAGATAAAGAGACACAAAGATAGAGAGAGAAACAGATGAATAGATGGAAGAGAGACACAAAGAGAGACGGAGATGATAGAAACATGAAGAGATGGAAGAGAGACAAAGAGACACTAAGATAAAGAGACACAAAGATAGAGAGAGAAACAGATGAATAGATGGAAGAGAGACACAAAGAGAGACGGAGATGATAGAAACATGAAGAGATGGAAGAGAGACAAAGAGACACTAAGATAAAGAGAGACAGAGACACAAAGATAGAAACAGATGAAGAGATGGAAGAGAAACAAAGATAAAGAGAGACAGAGACACAATGATAGAGAAACAGGTGAAGAGATGGAAGAGAGAGACAAAGAGTGACACAAAGATAGAGACAGAGATGATAGAGGAACATGAAGAGATGGAAGAGAGAGACACTAAGATAAAGAAAGAGACAGAGACACAAAGATAGAGAAACAGACACAAAGATAGAGAGAGACAGAGACAACGATAGAAACAGAGGAAGAGATGGAAGAGAGGCAAAGAGAGACACTAAGATAAAGAGAGACAGACACAAAGAAACAGATGAAGAGATGGAAGAGAGACAAAGATAAAGAGAGACAGAGACACAATGATAGAGAAACAGGTGAAGAGATGGAAGAGAGAGACAAAGAGAGACACTAAGATAAAGAGACAGACACAAAGAAACAGATGAAGAGATGGAAGAGAGACAAAGATAAAGAGAGACAGAGACACAATGATAGAGAAACAGGTGAAGAGATGGAAGAGAGGCAAAGAGAGACACTAAGATAAAGAGACAGACACAAAGAAACAGATGAAGAGATGGAAGAGAGACAAAGATAAAGAGAGACAGAGACACAATGATAGAGAAACAGGTGAAGAGATGGAAGAGAGAGACAAAGAGAGACATTAAGATAAAGAGAGACAGACACAAAGAAACAGATGAGGAGATGGAAGAGAGAAAGGGAGACACTAAGATAAAGAAAGAGACACAAAGATAGAGAGAAACAGATGAAGAGATGGAAGAGAGAGACAGAGACACAAAGATAGAGACAGAGATGATAGAAGCAGATGAAGAGATGGAAGAGAGACAAAGAGACAGAGACACAAAGAGAGAAACAGACACAAAGATAAAGAGAGACAGAGACAACGATAGAAACAGAGGAAGAGAGACAAAGAGAGACACTAAGATAAAGAGAGACAGAGACACAAAGAGAGAAACAGATGAAGAGATGGAAGAGAGACAAAGATAAAGAGAGACAGAGACACAATGATAGAGAAACAGGTGAAGAGATGGAAGAGAGACAAAGATAAAGAGAGACAGAGACACAATGATAGAGAAACAGGTGAAGAGATGGAAGAGAGAGACAAAGAGACACTAAGATAAAGAAAGAGGAACAGACACAGAAACAGATGAAGAGATGGGAGAGAGACAGAGACACAAAGATAGAGACAGAGATGATAGAGAGAAACAGATGAAGAGATGGAAGAGAGAGACACTAAGATAAAGAGACAGAGACACAATAGAAACAGGTGAAGAGATGGAAGAGAGAGACACAGAGAGACACAGAGATAAAGAGAGACAGAGACAACAATAGAGAAAAAGATGAAGAGATGGAAGAGAGACACAAAGATAAAGAAAGAGACACAAAGATAGAGAGAGAAACAGATGAAGAGATGGAAGAGAGAGACAAAGAGACACTAAGAAAAAGAGAGACAGAGACAATGATAGAAACAGATGAAGAGATGGAAGAGAGAGACAGAGAGACAGAGACACAAAGAGATACAGAGATTTATTGTTTTTGGGGGGTTTATTAATTATCATGGAATTAATTTTATTATTTATTTCTTTCATGTATTATTATTATTTCTGGGGGTAGAGAGTGGACATTTTTATTTATCTATTTGGTTTGGGGTTTTTTTGTTTTTTTTTTACTTGAAAAACAAGAATATTACCTTATTTTCGGTTGTGCGTTTTTTTATTTCATGGTCACAGTGTTTTTTTTCCCCCGTTAAAAAGAGAATGTTGATTTTTTTGTTGTTGTTATAATTGTCTTCTTATTTGATTCTGTTTCCTTTCTTGTTTCTGAGAACAAGAAACAAAATTTCAGTTTCTATTATTATTAATATTATTTGTTTTTTTTTCCCCCTTGGAGAAATATATATATATATTTTTTACCTATTTTTTTTTTTACGGAACAGAGAACAGAATATTTTCTATTTATTTTCCCCCCCCAAATAACTTGATCTGGGTATTTCTAAGAGAAGTAATAAAAAACTAAGCAATAAACTAAGAGAAGTCTGATGCTTTCTCTTAGTTTATTATGATGATCCTTATTTTATTTGTTGGTATTTCTCTTTGGGTGTGAAAAAAACAAAAAGCTCCCCTCAAATGAGTCATTTTTTTTTTTTTGGCCATCCTGATTCTAAAATTAAAAAATTCAGAAGATACACAGACACACACGCACACACACACACACGCTTCTAATTAAATCTGTGATCATTCACTTAGGGGATGTCAGTGGAAAGTATGGCCTGAATTATAAGGGACGGTTTAAAATGAGCCTGGATGTTCCAAATTAAAATTAGATGCCACAGAAATGTTCAAAATTAGAATTTGCTGAATGGATTAAAATTATTATAAGATCTTGGCTCCCTGGTCCCCACCTGCAGGGAGGCAACTTCACGAGCGGTGGAGCAGGCGTACGGGCGTCTCTGTCTCTTGTCTCCTTCTTCCTTCCTCCCCCCCTCTTTAATTTCTCTCTGTCCTATCAAATAGAAGGAAAATAAAGCAAAGCACAAGTAATAATAATAACGTGAAAGTGAAATCAAGGGCAGAGCAGGATAGGCTATGTCATCATCTTGGAGAATCGTGTGCAGTGGGGTGAAATAATTAGAATAGAGTGGGCTAGGGTAGAATAGGATAGAATAGAATTAGAATAGAATAAATAAAATAGGATAGAATAGAATATGCTGAAATAGAATAGAATAAATAGAATAGGATAGAATAGAATATGCTGGAATGAATAGAATAGAATCAGATAGAATAGAATGGAATAGAATAATTAGAATAGGATAGAATAGAATAATTAGAGTAGAATAGAATAGAATAATTAGAGTAGAATAGAATAGAATAATTAGAATAGAATAGGATAGAATGGAATAGAATAATTAGAATAGGATAGAATAGAATAGAACAACACAATAGAAAGAATAGAATATTATAGAATAGAATACTCTAGAATGAAATAGAAGAATAGAATATGTGAGAATAGAATAATTAATAGAACAGAATATGATAGAATAGAAAGACTAGAATATGCTGGAATAGAATAGAATAAGCTAGAATAATTAGAATAAAATAAAATGGAATAGAACAGAATAATTAGAATAGGAGAGAATATACTAGAATAGAACAACACAATAGAAAGAATAGAATAGAATAGAATACTCTAGAATGAAATAGAAGAATAGAATATGTGAGAATAGAATAATTAATAGAATAGAACAGAATATGATAGAATAGAATAGAGTATGATAGAATAGAATAGAGTAAGCTAGAATAATTAGAATGGAATGGAATAGGATAGGATAGGATAGGATAGGATAGGATAGGATAGAATAGAATAGAATAGAATAGAATAGAATAGAATAGAATAGAATAGAATAGAATAGGTTAAGAGTCACTAAAAATGGAAATAGAAATGCCCATGTATTTATAGACATGATTTATTTATATGTCATAGATTTGAAAAAGAAACAAAAATAATGATAATAAAAATCATAATTATGATTATTATGGGCTCTGGATAATAATAATAATAATAATAATAATAGTTCTGCAAAAGATTCACCTGCCTGAGGCCCGGTTCAATCCCCAAACACTCAGAATCAAGTTAAGAAAAGAAATTAAATATCAAAAATAAAAAATAACTTTCTTGCAGAACCAAGAACAGATTCCCTGAATAATATTATCTTTTGAGTTTTGCGAACAGGTCCTGAAGACAGAAGCAAGTAAAAAAAAAGGATAAAAATGAGAATAACTTTAAAGAAATGACTTTCCTGTGTAACCTGTAAGCATTAACCCAATTTATCCTGGGTTTTGTTTTGGTTTGTTTGTTTGTTTGTTTGTTTGCTTTCTATCCAGATGCTGAAAACTTTCAGATTCAAGTAAAACAAACAAAATAAAATAAATAAATATCTGGAAAAAAAAATTGATTTCTGTAGAACCTATAATAGTTATCCTAACATTAACTTTTTTAATTTTTTTGCTTATGCAGTCAGATTTTGCAAACTCTCAGAATCAAAGTTAAAAGATAAAATATAAATAAATATATATATATTTTTAAATGATGACTTTTACATAACTTCTCAGAGTTACCCAAATATTGTTCCCTTTGGGTTTTGGGTTTTTTTTTTTTGGGGGGGGGTTGTTTGTTTTTGTTGATGTTTTAAAATCAGATTCTGCAAACTAGATTCATAATCGAGTTTTCCCTGGAATGGAAAAAAAAAAAAAACCAAAAAACATCCAACTATTTTGAAAATTTAAAAAAAAAAACTTATTTAAATTTTAAAAAAAACACTTATTTTTTTTCTTTGTCTTTGAGGTTAAATAAAGGTGTTTTTTTTTTTTCTTTGCATCACTGATATTTTTCTCAGGCTTTTTCTTCTTCTTTCTTTTCTTCCTCCCTTTTTTTTTTTTTAATCCTCCCTCTACTCCTCCAACCCTGGCGGCCCAGAAACCACATTTGCTGTTTTTCTGCTTCTCATTTACTTTTCTGTGAATTCAGCGAATATTTCTGACATGTTCAAGGCATCTCCTGAGACCGTTTAATTTGCTTTTTTTTTTTCATCTTTTTTTATTATTATTATTTTTTCATTGAAAACAGGAGATGGGAGAGAGATGAGGCCATCTCTCCCTCTCTATATTTATCTATTTCTTTTCTTTTTGTCTCTAAGGAGAAAAATCTGGAAGGAATCTAAATGATGAACCAGCCAGCTCAACAAGTCTGAACAGTGTCTAGAATGGGGAAGGAAGGAAGGAAGGGAGGAAGGAAGGAAAAAAGAAATCAGATTTTTTTTTTTTTTGTCACCTGGACATGAAAGAAAATGTCCTCACCTTCTCTCTCCTTCCTTTCCCTCTCCCCTTCCCTTCCCCAGAGTCCTTGTGCATTCAATATTCCATTTCTTATGAACTGTTATTTTTGCTCTTATTTCCTCATTCTTTTATTTCAGGTCAAGGAGAGCGAGAGAGAGAGACAGAGAGAGAGAGAGAGAGAGAGAGAGAGAGAGAGAAGCTCCTCTCCGCCCTCTATCTGTGCCTCCCTTCAGAGCCATTGTGATGAGGGTCCCCAGGCTCGAACCCCAGGCCGGGCTGAGCCTCCCCCTCGACTCGGAGAGACAGAAAATATCTCTCTAAAATAATCTCTCTCTTTTAAAAGCCTATTTGATATATATATATATAATATATTTTTTTAATCTCTGTATTTCTTTTTTAAGAAAATGAAATAGATAAAGGAAACAATAAGGAGCTAACACTCATATATACTACGCAGGGAATATATAAAAATAAATAAAAATATAGAGAATAAAATAAAAACGGTAGTGCCCATGGAATAGGTCAGAAGTGTATTTAATAAAATAATAAAGATGAACATATATATGAGTGTTTAATAAAATAAGAAATAACCGTATCACGCACATGTCATGAATCACAAATATATATCATAATATAGTAAATATATTGCATATGTAATAGGTAATACAATTAGATCATGCATATGTAAAATATATTTATAATTAGATAATGCATATGTCATAATTAGATGATGCATATGTAAAATATGATATTTATAATTAGCTAACGCATATGTGAAATATAATTAGATCACGAATATGTAAATATATATTATAATTAGCTAATGCATATGTGAAATGTAATTAGATGATGCATATGTAAAATATGATCTTTATAATTAGCTAGTGCATATGTCACATATAATTAGATGATGCATATGTAAAATATATTTATAATTAGCTAATGCGTATGTAAAATATAATTAGGTCATGCATATGTAAGATATGATCTTTACAATTAGATAATTCATATGTGAAATATAATTCGATCATGCATATGTAAAACATATTCATAATTAGTTAATGCATATGTCAGATATAATCAGATGATGCATATGTAAAATATATTTATAATTAACTAATGCATATGTCAGATATAATTAGATGATGCATATGTAAAATATATCTATAATTAGCTAATGCATATGTAAAATATAATTAGGTCGTGCATATGTAAAATATATTTATAATTAACTAATGCACATGTGAAATATAATTAGATGATGCATATGTAAAATATGATGTTTATAATTAGATAAAGCATATGTCAGATATAATTAGATGATGCAAATGTAAAATATATTTATAATTAGATAATGCATGTGTAAAATATAATTACATCATGCATATGTAAAATATGATGTAATAAGGCAGTCGATTCTGATGCACATGATGGATATAATACATATATGAAATAAAATAACAATTATATATAACTTTACTGCAGATGTAATCTATAATAAAGTAACAACTAGATATGATAGACATGTAATCAACAGTTAATATATATCACAATAGATATAGATTGCATAGAGAATAAATATTTATAATAAAAATGATTCCAGTGCACATGTAATGTATAATACAAGAAAAAAAATGGATGATTTATCCAGCCAGGCAAACGGCTTCTGCAGAGGACAGATGTGGGAAAACAATTTTTTTTTTCATTTTAGAGAAAGAGAGAAGAAAAAGAAAGAAAAAAAAAAGGAAATGAGTCATCTTTCTAAAAATATTCAAAGCTTGGATCATCTTTACAAAAATCTATCCAACTGTTTTCAATTCTCACCGGGACTTTCCTCCCCATTAATTTGGTTGCGAAAAAAGAAAAAAAATAATAAAAGGGAGGAAAAAAAACACAAAAACCCTGACGTGTGCATATTTTTACGACTAAATCATGGGATTCTCCCTGGAGCCTGACTGACTGAGGATTTTAACAGTTTTAAAAGTGGAAATTTCTGATTTCATCAGCAAAAAAAAAAAAAAAAAACCTCAGGCCCAGAGGAAATGAAATGCAAATTTCTTTCTGTCCTTGGACTTTTCAGAGAAACTGTTGCCTGTCTGTCTGTCTGTCCATCTGGTGTCTGTGTGGGCTCATTGTCGGTCTCTGTGCCATGGAGCAGAAATGCTGATAGTGACAGTAATAAGGATTTTGCAAAAGGAATAGTGAATCTTGCAGAAGAAATACTAATTATAATTGTGCAAAAGAACCAGTAATCAACAGTCGTGATTGTGCACAAGAAATGATCATCCATAATAATAATTGCTGCAAAAGAAATAACGGTGATGCTGCAAAAGAAATAATGATTCTGTATATGAAATAATAATAATAATAATTCTGCACACAGACTCTCCTGCCTGAGGCTCTGAGGCCCCAGGTTCCATCCCCAGCACCACCAGCAGCCAGGGCTCTGGGAAATAAGAATAATAATGATAATAATAATAATAATAATGGTTCTGCACACAGACTCTCCTGCCTGAGGCTCTGAGGCCCCAGGTTCCATCCCCAGCACCACCAGCAGCCAGGGCTCAGCAGGGCTCTGGGGAAATAATGGTAATAGTAATAATAATAACTATTATTATTATTATGGTTCTGCACACAGACTCTCCTGCCTGAGGCTCAGCAGTGCTCTGGGAAATAATAATAATAACTATAATAATAATAATGGTTCTGCAAACAGACTCTCCTGCCTAAGGCTCTGATGCCCTGGGTGTAATAATAATAATAATAATAATAACAATAATAATAATGGTTCTGCAAACAGACTCTCCTGCCTGAGACTCTGAGGCCCCAGGTTCCATCCCCAGCACCACCAGCAGCCAGGGCTCAGCAGGGCTCAGGGAAATAATAATAATAATAATGGCTCTGCACACAGACTCTCCTGCCTGAGGCTCTGAGGCCCTGGGTATAATAATAATAATAATAGTAATAATAATAATGGTTCTGCACACAGACTCTCCTGCCTGAGGCTCTGAGGCCCCAGGTTCCATCCCCAGCACCACCAGAAGCCAGGGCTCAGCAGGGCTCTGGGAAATAATAATACTAACAATTCTGTAACCAGACAATTGATTAATAATATTAATTAATAACTAGTAATTATTTATAACAATTCCACCAGCAGCATCCAGGGCTCATCAGAGCTCTGGGGATTAAAGATTATAGACCGATAGGTTGATGAGAGAGATGATTATGATAATATTATGATAATATCATCTAACCCAATAGAATATATCATAAAACCCAATAAAATATATAACTCAATAAAATATAATATATAATATAACATAATAGCATATAATATATAGCCCAACAAAATATAGTATCTTATAGCCCAATATAATATAACCTAATACCATATAATTTCATACAACCTAATATAATGTATCATATCATATAACCCAATATAATATATTCTCATAAAACCCAATAATATAATATCACATAATACAATATAATATATCATAACATATAACCCCCAAAAATATCATATATAAAAGAATGTAATATAACAATAACATATAATATATAACCCAACATAATATATCTTATAACCCAATATGATATAACCTAATAGCATATAGTCATATAACCCAATATAATATAACATAATATCACATAAACCAATGTAATATACCATATCATATAACCCAATAAAATATAATATATAATCCAAAATAATATAACAAGAGCATATAATATATAACCCAACATAATATAATATCTTATAACCCAAAATAATATCACAGAACCCAACATCATATAATGTATCTTAGAACCCAATATGTAATGCAGTGTACTAAATACATTATAGATAAAAATAATATATATTATCTGTAATATAAAATATTAGGTAACATAATAAAGAATTGCATCAGCTGATGTAATACAGCTTGAAACCACACAACATAATCAATGTCATGGGACATAATTGATATTTGATGGAATGGAATGAGGAAATAATAATAGCGTGTGGCCTGGTGGGATGTGGGGGAGACAGTCACAGGACATGTGTGTGTGTGTGACATACGTGACACAACACAGGAGAGAATCACGGCATCTAGCCTGGTGGTATGTGGGGGACAGAGTCACAGGACATGTGTGTGTGTGACACACATGACAACACAGGAGAGAATCACGGCGTGTGGCCTGATGGGATGTGGGCAGAGAGACACAGGTCATGTGTGTGTGACACGTGACACAACACAGGTGAGAATCACGACATATGGCCTGGTGGGATGTGGGGAGAGAGTTACAGGACGTGTGTGTGACACACATGACAACACAGGAGAGAATCATGGCGTGTGGCCTGATGGGATGTGGGGAGAGAGACACAGGTCATGTGTGTGTGACACGTGACACAACATAGGTGAGAATCACAGAGTAATAATAAAGTGACGTGATGAAATTTTGGGAGCCAACAGCAGAGATGGTGATGTGAGCAGGGTGTTGTGATGTGAGCCAGCAGGCCAGGATGTAATAGCTAAGATTAGCTAATATGACATGAGACTGTGAGAATTTACAGTGAAATATCACAGTGTCCTATAACATCTGACATATAACAGTGTAATATCACAGTGTCCTATAACATATGACACATAACAGTGTAATATCACGGTGCCCTATAACATATGACATATAACAGTGTAATATCACAGTGTCCTATAACATATAACAGTGTCCTATAGCATATAACAGTGTAATATAACAGTGTCCTATAACATATGACATATAATATAACAGTGTCCTATAACATATAATATAACGTAACTGTAATATAACAGTGTCCTATAGCATATAACAGTGTAAAATAATAGTGTCCTATAACATATGACATATAACAGTGTAATATAACAGTGTCCTATAACATATAATATAACTGTAATATAACAGTGTCCTATAGCATATAACATATAACAGTGTCCTATAACATATGACATAACAGTGTAATATAACAGTGTCCTATAGCAGATAACATAACATATAACAGTGTAACATCACAGTGTCCTATAGCATATGACATACAACAGTGTAATATCACAGTGTCCTATAACATATAACAACTGTAATATAACATATGACATATAATATAACAGTGTCCTATAACATATGACATATAACATAACAGTGTCCTATAACATATGACATATAACATAACAGTGTCCTATAACATATGACATATAACAGTGTCTTATAACATATGGCATATAACAGTGTCCTATAACATATGGCATATAACAGTGTCCTATAACATATGACATATAACAGTGTCCTATAACATATAATATAACAGTGTAATTTAACAGTGTCCTATAACATATCACAGTGTAATATAACAGTATAACATAACAGTGTAATTTAACGTAACAATATAATATAATGGTACAATATAACTTAACAGTATAATATAACAATAGTATAATATAACAGTAGAAGATAATATAACAGTATAACATAATAATATATCAGTATGTTATAGCAGTAAAATAGCATAGCAGTATAATATGACACTATAAGATAATATAACAGTATAATATAACATAACAGTATAACAGTAGAAGATAATATAACACAATAATATAATATAACAGTATAGTATAACAAGTGTATAATAAAACAGTATAATATAACAGTATGATATATTAAAACAGTATAATATAACATAACAATATAATATAATGTAACAGTATAATATAACATAACAGTATAATAGAATATAACAGTATAATATAACTGTATAATATAACATGACAATATAATACAATATAACAGTAAAATATAATACTATAGCATAATATAATGCAACTGTATAATACAACAGTATAATATAGCATATCATGATAATATAACAGTATAATATAATATTACAGTATAATATAACACAATATAATAAATAGTATAATACAGTATAATACAATACAGTATACTGTAATTGATACATTATATTACAATACAGTATATTATGATACAATACAGTATATTATAGTACAATAAAGCATGATGCAGTACAATATAATATAGTCTGTATGGTATTATACAATATGGTATGATAGGATATAGGATATTTTAATATAATACAGTATACTATAAATAACACAGTATAATATCGTACAACACAGTATAATATAACACAATATAACAGTATAATATAACATAATATAATAAAATATAACAGTATAATATAACACAGTATAATGTAACATAATATACAATACAACACAGTATAATATAACAATATAATCCAGTATAATACAATATAACACAGTATAATATGACAATACAATCCAGTTAATACAATATAACACAGTATTATATAACAATATAATTCAATGTAACACAGTATAATATAACAATATAATCCAGTATAATATAATATAACACAGTATAATATAACATAATATAATACAGTATAACACAGTATAATATAACAATATAATCCAATATAACACAGTATAATATAACATAATACAATATAACACAGTATAATATAACAATATAATCCAGTATAATACAATATAACACAGTATAATATAACAATATAATACAGTATAATATAACAATATAATCCAGTATAATACAATATAACACAGTAGAATATAACAATATAATCCAGTATAATACAATATAAAACAGTATAATATAACATAGTATAATACAGTATAATATAATACAATATAACACAGTATAATATAACATAATACAATATAACACAGTATAATATAACAATATAATCCAGTATAATACAATATAACACAGTATAATATAACATAATATAATACAGTATAATATAATACAATATAACACAGTATAATATAACAATATAATCCAGTATAATACAATATAACACAGTATAATATAACAAAATATAATACAGTATAACACAGTATAATATAACATAATATAATACAATATAATACAGTATATTGTAACATAATACAGTATATTACACAGTATGTTATATATGATACATAAACAGCTAAAATAATACAATATGTTATAATATGATACAGTATAATATAATGTAATCGAATACAATGTAATGTAATATGATACAACATTATATAATTAATGTAACTGAGTGCGATCTGTTGTAACATTATATAACATAACAAAATATACCACAATGATAAAATGCATTAGAATATAACAAAATATAATATAATCTTATATGGGATACAGTGTAATGCAATGTAACACAATACATCATAGTTTAATCTAAGACAGTACAATATATTAGAATAGAATACAACAGAATATAATATAAATAATATAATATAGCATAGCTATAATACAGTACAGTGTAATGTAATACAACATTAATGATATAAATAGTATAATATAATATAGCATAATTATAATGCAGTACAGTGTAATATAATGTAATACAACATTAACTATATAAATAATATTATATAAATAATATAATATAGCATAATTATAATACAGTACAGTGTAATATAATGTAATACAACATTAATGATATAAATAATATAATATAGCATAATTATAATACAGTACAGTGTAATATAATGTAATACTACATTAATGATATAAATAATATAATATAGCATAATTATAATACAGTACAGTGTAATATAATGTAATACTACATTAATGATATAAATAATATAATATAGCATAATTATAATACAGTACAGTGTAATATAATGTAATACTACATTAATGATATAAATAATATGATATATAATGTAATATACCATATTATAATGCAGTACAGTGTAATATAATGTAATACAACATTAATGATATAAATAATATATAATATAGCATAATTATAATGCAGTACAGTGTAATATAATGTAATACAACATTAATGGTATAAATAATATAATATATAATATAGTATAATTATAATGCAGTACAGTGTAATATAATGTAATACAACATTAATGTAATACAATATAGTATAATATAATAAATATAATATAATATAATTAATATAATATAATAATGTGCATTTGCACACACACACTTACAGTGTGTGCAGTAATTAAATTCTCATGTCTAAGCACCTAATTAAAAATCCTATTTCTTAGCATCTAATCAAAATCTTATGTCTAAGCATCTCATTAAGAATCTTATTTGTAAGCATCTCATTAAAATGTGCATTTCTAAGCATCTCGTGAAAATCTTATTTATAAGCAGCTAATGAAAATGTGCATTTCTAAGCATCTCATTAAAATTTTTTATGTCTCAGCGGCTCATTAAAATTTTCAGTAATCACTTTCTTCACCCACCTCTGTGGCCTGCATGATTTTCAAAATATATATATATTTAAATTTATTTCACATGCATGCAGAAATAGATGTGAGATTTATAAGCCTAAAGACACATGCAAATAAATTTATATCTGCAATATTGATATGCATGGGCTAGCTCGTACACACACACACATATTTTTTCCCTTTTTAAAATTTCATAATTCAATGAAAGCTGTTTTTATTTGTTCAATAAATTTTCTATTTATGAGGGCAGGCTCAGGCATATGCGGACATGAATATAAGTTGAATGGACAGAAAATGTAATTGCATTTCTGTGGGTTCACAGAAGAGAGAGAGGTTCTGCAGACAGACATTGATGATAATAATAATAATAATAATAATAATAATGGTTCTGCAAATGGATATAGTGATAATAATAAAGGTTCTGCAAACAGACATAATAATAATGGTTCTGCAAATGGATATAGTGATAATAATAAAGGTTCTGCAAACAGACATAATATAATAATGGTTCTGCAAATAGATAATAATAATAGTAATAATAATGGTTCTGCACACAGACTTTCCTGCCTGAGGCTCTGAGGCCCCAGGTTCCATCCCCAGCACCACCAGCAGCCAGGGCTCAGCAGGGCTCTGGGAAATAATAATAATAATAATAATAATAATAATAATAATAATAATAATAATGGTTCAGCACACAGACTCTCCTGCCTGAGGCTCTGAGGCCCCAGGTTCCATCCCCAGCACCACCAGCAGCCAGAGCTCAGCAGGGTTCTGGGAATAATAATAGTAATAATAATAAGTAATAATAATAATAATATCCTCAGCAGCCAGGGCTCAGCAGGGCTCTGGGAAATAATAATAATAATGATAATAATAATAATATCCTCAGCAGCCAGGGCTCTGGTTGCTTTTTCTTCTGTTAAAATAACTAAATCTTCCTCCCTCCAACCCCAAAAAAGTAATATTAAAAAATCTTGACTCCTTATGTCTTTCCTCAAAAAGAAAAAAGGGGGAAAAATTGCGATTCATGATCTCATCACATCTGCGTCTCTTTCACAATTTCTCCCGAGATGAGCAAAGTGTTTAACTTGAATCGACTTCAAGAAAAATAAAAAAAATAAATAAAACAAAATAAAAGACAAGAATCGGGTGTTTCTCTCCAGACTGTTGATATCAGAATTTTAAAACATCCCTCAGAGAGAAATCTAGAAATTCCTCGTCTCCAAGGCTTCTCATCACATCAAATAAAAAAAAAAAAATAGACATGTTTCCTCAACAGAAAAGGAGGAGGAGGAGGAGGAGGAGGAGGAGGAGGAGAAGGAGAAGGAGAAGGAGATGGAGGAGGAGGAGGAGGAGAAGGAGATGGAGGAGGAGAAGGAGAAGGAGATGGAGATGGAGGAGGAGGAGAAGAAGGAGAAGGAGAAGGAGAAGGAGAAGGAGAAGGAGAAGGAGAAGGAGATGGAGGAGGAGGAGGAGGAGAAGGAGAAGGAGATGGAGATGGAGGAGGAGGAGAAGAAGGAGAAGGAGAAGGAGAAGGAGAAGGAGAAGGAGAAGGTGAAGGAGAAGGTGAAGGAGAAGGAGAAGGAGAAGGAGAAGGAGAAGGTGAAGGAGAAGGTGAAGGAGAAGGTGTAGGAGAAGGAGAAGGAGAAGGAGAAGGAGAAGGAGAAGGAGAAGGAGAAGGAGAAGGAGAAGGAGAAGGTGAAGGAGAAGGAGAAGGAGAAGGAGATGGAGAAGGAGAAGGAGAAGGAGAAGGAGAAGGAGAAGGAGAAGGAGAAGGAGAAGGAGAAGGTGAAGGAGAAGGAGAAGGTGAAGGTGAAGGAGAAGGTGAAGGAGAAGGAGAAGGTGAAGGAGAAGGAGAAGGTGAAGGAGAAGGAGAAGGAGAAGGAGAAGGTGAAGGAGAAGGTGAAGGTGAAGGTGAAGGAGAAGGAGAAGGAGAAGGAGAAGGAGAAGGAGAAGGAGAAGGAGAAGGAGAAGGAGAAGGAGAAGGTGAAGGAGAAGGTGAAGGAGAAGGAGAAGGTGAAGGAGAAGGAGAAGGTGAAGGAGAAGGAGAAGGAGAAGGAGAAGGTGAAGGAGAAGGAGAAGGTGAAGGAGAAGGAGAAGGAGAAGGTGAAGGAGAAGGTGAAGGAGAAGGTGAAGGTGAAGGAGAAGGAGAAGGAGAAGGAGAAGGATAAGGTGAAGGAGAAGGAGAAGGTGAAGGTGAAGGAGAAGGTGAAGGAGGAGGAGAAGGTGAAGGAGAAGGTGAAGGAGAAGGAGAAGGAGAAGGAGAAGGAGAAGGAGAAGGAGAAGGAGAAGGTGAAGGAGAAGGTGAAGGAGAAGGAGAAGGTGAAGGAGAAGGAGAAGGTGAAGGAGAAGGAGAAGGAGAAGGAGGAGAAGGAGAAGGAGAAGGAGAAGGAGAAGGAGAAGGAGAAGGAGATGGAGGAGGAGGAGGAGGAGAAGGAGAAGGAGATGGAGATGGAGGAGGAGGAGAAGAAGGAGAAGGAGAAGGAGAAGGAGAAGGAGAAGGAGAAGGAGAAGGAGAAGGAGAAGGTGAAGGAGAAGGTGAAGGAGAAGGAGAAGGAGAAGGAGAAGGAGAAGGAGAAGGAGAAGGTGAAGGAGAAGGTGAAGGAGAAGGTGTAGGAGAGGAGAAGAGAAGGAGAAGGAGAAGGAGAAGGAGAAGGAGAAGGAGAAGGAGAAGGAGAAGGAGAAGGAGAAGGAGAAGGAGAAGGAGAAGGAGAAGGTGAAGGAGAAGGAGATGGAGAAGGAGAAGGAGAAGGAGAAGGAGAAGGAGAAGGATAAGGTGAAGGAGAAGGAGAAGGTGAAGGTGAAGGAGAAGGTGAAGGAGAAGGAGAAGGAGAAGGAGAAGGAGAAGGTGAAGGAGAAGGTGAAGGAGAAGGTGAAGGAGAAGGAGAAGGTGAAGGAGAAGGAGAAGGAGAAGGAGAAGGTGAAGGAGAAGGAGAAGGTGAAGGAGAAGGAGAAGGAGAAGG
>NC_080185.1:128039546-128049546 GCF_950295315.1 Erinaceus europaeus
GAGGAGGAGAAAGAGAAGGAGGAGGAGAAGAAAGAGGAGGAGGAGAAAGAGAAGGAGGAGGAGAAGAAAGAGGAGGAGGAGGAGAAGGAGGAGGAGGAGGAGAAGAAAGAGGAGGAGGAGAAGAAAGAGAAGGGGAGGAGAAGAAAGAGAAGGAGGAGGAGAAGAAAGAGGAGGAGGAGAAAGAGAAGGAGGAGGAGAAGAAGGAGGAGGAGGAGAAGAAAGAGGAGGAGAAGAAAGAGAAGGAGGAGGAGAAGAAGGAGGAGGAGAAGAAAGAGAAGGAGGAGGAGGAGAAGAAAGAGGAGGAGGAGGAGAAGAAAGAGAAGGAGGAGGAGAAGAAGGAGGAGGAGGAGGAGAAGAAAGAGAAGGAGGAGGAGAAGAAGGAGGAGGAGGAGGAGAAGAAAGAGGAGGAGGAGGAGAAGAAGGAGGAGGAGGAGAAGAAGGAGGAGGAGAAAGAGAAGGAGGAGGAGAAGAAAGAGGAGGAGGAGAAAGAGAAGGAGGAGGAGAAGAAAGAGGAGGAGGAGGAGAAGGAGGAGGAGGAGGAGAAGAAAGAGGAGGAGGAGAAGAAAGAGAAGGTGGAGGAGAAGAAAGAGAAGGAGGAGGAGAAGAAGGAGGAGGAGGAGAAGAAAGAGGAGGAGGAGAAAGAGAAGGAGGAGGAGAAGAAGGAGGAGGAGGAGAAGAAAGAGGAGGAGGAGGAGAAGAAAGAGAAGGAGGAGGAGAAGAAGGAGGAGGAGGAGGAGAAGAAAGAGAAGGAGGAGGAGGAGAAGAAAGAGGAGGAGGAGAAAGAGAAGGAGGAGGAGAAGAAGGAGGAGGAGGAGAAGAAAGAGGAGGAGGAGGAGAAGAAAGAGAAGGAGGAGGAGAAGAAGGAGGAGGAGGAGAAGAAGGAGGAGGAGGAGAAGAAAGAGAAGGAGGAGGAGAAGAAGAAAGAGAAGGAGGTGAAGGAGAAGGGTAAGGAGAAGAAAGAGAAGAAGGAAGGATGTGAAGGAGAAGAAAGAGAAGAAGGGGGAAGGAGGTGAAGAAGGGGAAGGAAGAAAAGGAGAAGAAGAAAGAGGAGGAGACAGAGAGAAGGGAAAGGAGGAGGAAAAGAAGAAGAGGAAGGAGAAGGAAGAGAATAAGGAGGAGAGGAGGAAAGAGAAGGAGAAGAAGAAAAAGAAGAGAGGAAAGAAGGAAGAGGAGGAGGAGAAAGAGGAGAAAGAAGGAAGAGAAGAAGGGAGAAGAGGAGGAAGGAAGAGGAAGACAAGAAGAAGAAAAGGGAGAGGAGGAAAAGTAGGGAAAGGAGAATGGAAAAGAAGAAAAAGAAAGGAGGAAAAGAAATAGACGGATAAACACACACACACATATACATGTATTTCTCATGAAAAAAAAGATAACCCTGAAAATTTCCAGGAGAGAAGAAAAATATATATACACATATCTATCATCTCTCTATCAATCAATCTATCTATCATCCATCCATCAATCATCTATCTATCAATCTATCACCTATCAATCAACCATCTATCAATCTATCACCTATCAATCAATCATCTATCTATCAATCTATCATCCATCAATCAATCATCTATCTATCAATCTATCATCTATCAATCATTCATCTATCTATCAATCTATCATCTATCATCTATATATCTATCACCTATCATCTATTTATCTGTCATCTGTCACCTATCAATCATCTATCAATCTATCACCTATATATCACCTATATATCTGTCACCTATCATCTATTTATCTATCATTTGTCATTTATCAATCTATCATCTATCAATCTATCATCTATCTATCCACCTATCATCTATCTATCCATCTATCAATCTATCATCTATATGTCTATCAATCTATCAATCATCTATATATCTATCACCTATCATCTATTTATCTATCATCTATCACCTATCAATCTATCATCTATCTATCTGTCTCTATGTATCTACGTATCTATCTCTCATCTATCAATCATAGATAAATATGTATCTATTGAAATATATATGTGTGTGTTGTGGATGTCAAAAGATAGCCCTGAAAATTTCCAAGGGGAAGGAAAAAATAGAGACATATGATAGATAAATTGATTGATTGATTGCTTGATGATAGAGAGATACAGGTAGATGATAGATGATAGACTGATTGATAGATAATACAGAGATATAGATAGATAGATAGATAGATAGATAGATAGATAGATAGATAGATAGATGATAGATAGGTAGATAGATGTTAGCTTGATAGACGATAGCTTGATAGATAGATAGATAGATAGATAGATAGATAGATAGATAGATAGATGATAGATGATGGATGCTAGATAGGTAGATATAGATAGATAGATAAATAGATGGATGATAGATGATGGATGCTAGATAGGTAGATATAGATAGATAGATAGATAGATAGATAGATAGATAGATAGATAGATATAGATAGATGATAGATGATGGATGCTAGATAGGTAGATATAGATAGATAGATAGATAGATAGATAGATAGATAGATAGATAGATAGATAGATAGATAGATAGATAGATGATAGATAGATAGATGATAGATAGATAGGTAGATATAGATAGATGATAGATTAGATAGGTAGATGATTGATAGATTAGATAAATACTATGAATGGATGCTTGGATGGATGGATGGATGGATGGATGGATGGATGGATGGATGGATGGGTGGATGGATGGTTGCATGGATGATAAGTGGATGGGTGATGGATGGATGGATGGATGGATAGATGATGAGTGGATGGATGATGGATGGATGGATGGGTGATGGATGGATGGATGGATGGATGATGGATGGATGGATGGATGGATGGATGGATGGATGGATGGATGGGTGGATGGTTGCATGGATGATAAGTGGATGGGTGATGGATGGATGGATGGATGGATGGATGATGGATGGATGGATGGATGATGGATGGATGGATGATGGATGGATGGATGATGGATGGATGGATGATGGATGGATGCTTGGATGACAGATGATAGGTAGATGATGAGTGATGGATAAATTATCAATGAAGGATGATGAATGGATGGGTGGAAGCTGCACAGATGCATGTTGGACGTTGGATGAAGGATGGATGCATATATGGACGAGTGTATGGATTGATGGTGGATAGAGGAACAGATAGATAGATGGATGACGGGTGGCTGATAGAGGAGTGAAGACTGAGTTCATGAAGGAGAGAAAAGCCACCAGGCCTGAGACAAGATCTCTGGGACATCTGGTCTACCCCCCCCACGCCCGCCATCTTGGAAACCCAGAAATCGACCAATTTCCATGTTTTTTTGATGGGTTTTGTTGGTTCATTTGTTGTTGTTTTTTTTTAATGACACAAAATTCAGATTCACAAGGGGGATTAGAACCCAGTAACTCACGATGGAAACTGGAATCTGGTCTATTGAAATTTAAAAAAAAAAAATTAAGTGATTTTTAAAAAAAAATTTTAATTTGTGTCCAAAAAAATATCAAGAAGCATGAAAAGAAAAGAAAAGAAAAGAAAAGAAAAGAAAAGAAAAGAAAAGAAAAGAAAAGAAAAGGAAAGGAAAGGAAAGGAAAGGAAAAAAAGGCAGGATAAAAAGAAATTAAAAAAAAAAAAAAGGAAATAGCTCAGGGGGGAAAGACACAGGAGGAAGAGGTTTCAGTATAAAGTTGTTTTATTATATTGTTGTTGTTGTTTGTTGAAATTGGCCAAGAAAAGTGATTTTCCTGTCCCTGAATAATTTATTGATGGAGCCTGTGACAAGCTTCCTTAAAAATTTCAAGGTTAAGGGCAACAAATGGGAATAAATAAGTAAAATAAATATTAAAAAAAAAAAATTTCAAGGTGACGATGATCTTTCCCGTCAAATTTTTCTTTTTATACAACTGGGGTTTTCAATTTTTAGAGGAAAAAAAATTTTTTTAAAGGATTGGCTTATTATTATTATTATTTTTAATGAAGAAAGATTTAAGATTTTTGGAAAAGGGAATCATTTTTACCTCTTTCTAGCAGAATCCAAACCCCACTGAGCTCCAGGTTGTCTGACGTGAAGATTTTAGTGTTTTTTTTTTTTTTATCCAAGACACCTGGCTGCCTACATGTGTTGAGATTTTTATAAAAACCTCACAAGACTCGTTCAATTGGGGGTGTGTGAGGAAAAAAACACACTAAAAAATAAAATAAGTAATAAAATAAGATAATAAATAAATTAATAAAATAATAAAAAGAAACAAAACAAAATAAATAAAATATAATAAAACAAAACAAAATAAAATAAAGGAAAATAAATAAAATATAATAAAACAAAGTAAAATAAAATAAAAATAATGTAATAAAACAAAACAAAATAATATAAAACAAAACCAAGTAAAATAAAATAAAATAAAATTACACCTACACTAAATTTATTCCAAGATTTGAGGAACAGGAAACAATCATGGAAACCAATTGCACGCCAAAAAATATATTAAAAATGATAAAAAAAATTTTTTTTAAATCATCCAATGTCATCTTCATGTGTCTGTGAGAGAAAGGACATCTTGCCGGATTTTCTTAAAAAATATTTAATTGAATTTAAAAAAAATTTTTTTGCACTTGGCATGGCTACAAAGCTTCCAGAATTGGGTCAAATAAAAAAAAAAATCTCTCTTTTTTTTCTCTTTCCTGCTTTCTTTTTTTCCCTTCCTTTTGATTTTTTTCTTCCTTTCTCTCTCTCCCTCTTTTTCTTTCTCTCTCTCCTTTCTCTTTTATCTCTTTCTCCTCCTTTCGCTCTTTCTCTCTCTTCCTTTCTCTCTCCTCTCTTTTTTCTTTCTTCCTTTCTTTCTCCCTCCTTTCTCTTTTTTTCTCTCTTCCTTTCTCTCTCTCCCTCTTTCTTTCTTTCTCTCCTCTTTTTCTTTCTTCCTCTTTCTTTCTTTCCCTCCTTTCTCTTTCTCCCTCCTTTCTGTTTTTTCTCTCTCTCCTTTCTCTCTCTCTTTCCCTCACTCTTTTCCTCTTTCTTTCTCTCTCCTCTCTCTTTTTTCTTTCTTCCTCTTTCTTTTTCTTTCCCTCCTTTCTCTTTCTCCCTCCTTTCTCTTTTTTCTCTCTTCCTTTCTTTCTCTCCTCTTTCTTTCTTCCTCTTTCTCTTTTTTCTCTCTTCCTTTCTCTCCTTTCTCTTTCTCTTTCCCTCTTTCTTTCATTCTCTCCTCTCTCTTTTTTCTTTCTTCCTCTTTCTTTTTCTTTCTTCCTCTTTCTCTTTCTCCCTCCTTTCTCTTTTTTCTCTCTTCCTTTCTCTCCTTTCTCTTTCCCTCTCTCTTTCCCTCTTTCTTTCCCTCTTTCTTTCTTTCTCTCCTCTCTTTTTCTTTCTTCCTCTTTCTCTTTTTTCTCTCTTCATTTCTCTCCTTTCTCTTTCCCTTTCTTTCTTTCTTTCTTTCTTTCTTTCTTTCTCCTTTCCTCTCCCTTTCTCCCTTTCCCTCTCTCCCTCTCTCTTCCCCTCTTTATTTCTCTCTTTATTTCCTTTTCTCCTTTCTTTCCTTTCTTTCTTTCTTCCTTTCCCTTTCTTTCTTTCTTTCTTTCTTCCTTTCCCTTTCTTTCTTTCTTCCTTTCTTCCTTTCTTTCTTTCTTCCTTTCCCTTTCTTTCTTTCTTTCTTTCTTCCTTCCTTTCTTTCTTTCTTTCTTTCTTCCTTTCCCTTCCTTTCTTTCTTTCTTCCTTTCTTTCTTCTTTCTTTCTTTCTTCCTTTCCCTTTCTTTCTTTCTTTCTTTCTTTCTCTTTCTTTCTTTCTTTCTTTCTTTCTTTCTTCCTTTCCCTTCCTTTCTTTCTTTCTTCCTTTCTTTCTTTCTTCCTTTCTTCTTTCTTTCTTTCTTCCTTTCCCTTTCTTTCTTTCTTTCTTCCTTTCTTTCTTTCTTTCTTTCTTCCTTTCTCTTTCTTTCTTTCTCCCTTTCCCTTTCTTTCTTTCTTTCTTTCTTCCTTTCTTTCTTTCTTTCTTTCTTCCTTTCCCTTTCTTTCTTTCTTCCTTTCTTCCTTTCTTTCTTTCTTCCTTTCCCTTTCTTTCTTTCTTTCTTTCTTCCTTCCTTCCTTTCTTTCTTTCTTCCTTTCCCTTTCTTTCTTTCTTCCTTTCTTTCTTCTTTCTTTCTTTCTTCCTTTCCCTTTCTTTCTTTCTTTCTTTCTCTTTCTTTCTTTCTTTCTTTCTTCCTTTCCCTTCCTTTCTTCCTTTCCCTTCCTTTCTTTCTTTCTTCCTTTCTTTCTTCTTTCTTTCTTTCTTCCTTTCCCTTTCTTTCTTTCTTTCTTCCTTTCTTTCTTTCTTTCTTTCTTCCTTTCTCTTTCTTTCTTTCTCCCTTTCCCTTTCTTTCTTTCTTTCTTTCTTTCTTTCTTCCTTTCCCTTCCTTTCTTTCTTTCTTTCTTTCTTCCTTCCTTCCTTTCTTTCTTTCTTTCTTTCTTCCTTTCCCTTTCTTTCTTTCTTTCTTCCTTTCTTTCTTTCTTTCTTCCTTTCCCTTCCTTTCTTTCTTTCTTTCTTCCTTTCTCTCTCTCTTTCTTTCTTTCTCTTTTTTTTTTATCTAGGCCGCAGCTACACCCTGGCAGGAACCCCTCCTGCGTCTGTAGACAGAATGTCTCCATCTCCCCCGAGGGCCCTGAGTTCAAAGCCCAGTGGGAGAGAAACGTCTGGGCCAAGCCGGAAATCACTTCCTGGAATTTCAAGGAAAATCCTGAATTTCGCCAACCTACAAACTTGATTTCACCCAGAAAGCCAAGACTTGACATCCTTTCTGGGCACAGGAATTGGATTCCAATCAATGTTTTTTTTCTCTCTCTCTCTCCTTTTTTTAAACCCCTCCTCCTTTCTTTCTTTCTTTCTTTCTTTCTTTCTTTCTTTCTTTCTTTCTTTCTTTCATTCTTTGTAACATCCTCGTAAACTGGCAACGGACAAATGATTTCTTGACGACATCACTCCAAAAAAAAAAAAAAAAAAAAAATCTCAATTTCTTCCTGGTTGATTTTTTGTTTTGTTCTTCGTGTTATAATAAATTTCCTTATTTTTTACATCCTTGGAGATTCTGGGATGGACGGATTCTGTCTTCATCTGCACCAACTAATGAAATTACTCCAAGAAGTTACTATTTTCTCATTTGTATTATTCTATTTTATTTTACTTTACTTTATTCTATTTTACTTTATTTTATTCTATTTTATTTTAATTTATTTTATTTTATTTATTTTACTTTATTTTATTCTATTTTATTTTACTTTATTTTATTTTAATTTATTTTATTTTACTTTATTTTATTTTAATTTATTTTATTTTACTTTATTTTATTTTATTTATTTTATTTATTTTACTTTATTTTATTCTATTTTATTTTATTCTATTTTATTTTACTTTATTTTATTTTACTTTATTTTATTTTATTTTACTTTATTTTATTCTATTTTATTTTACTTTATTTTATTTTATTTTACTTTATTTTATTTTACTTTATTTTATTCTATTCTATTTTATTTTACTTTATTTTATTTTACTTTATTTTATTTTACTTTGCTTTATTTTATTTTATTTTACTTTATTTTATTTTACTTTGTTTTATTTTATTTTATTTTATTTTTAGTTGTTCCATAAATTCTCCTCGTTGTTTCATTGCATTTAAAAAAAAAATTATTCTTATTCATTTATTTTGATTCATGATTCCTCCCAGGAGAATATATTTCTATTTATCAGTAGAAGGAGTATAATTATAAATATCTACAGAGGACATTTCTACCTCTATGTGACTGAAAATAAAAATATTCTATATATTTTATATAGAATCTATCGATAAGACTTTAGAGATTATAAAAATAGAAATGGAGCCTACGGCTTTGTCGATCGTTATTAAATCAGTAAAAGTTACATAGAAGTAGAATCCATATATTAACTGATATATACTTACTTATAGATAAATGATAGATAGATAGATGATAGGTGATAGATAGATGATAAATGGATGGATGATAGATGATGATGAAGATGGATAAATAATGGATAGGTGATAGATTGATAGATTATAGATAGATAGATAATAGATGATAGATGGGTGATAGATGATAAATGGATGGATGATAGATGATGATGAAGATAGATAAATAATGGATAGGTGATAGATTGATAGATTATAGATAGATAGATAGATAGATAGATAGATAGATAGATAGATGATAGATGGGTGATAGATGATAGGTAGATAAAATGGATGGATGGATGATCATGATAGATGATAGGTAGATAGATGATAGATAAATGATAAGATGGATGGATGATAGATGATGATGAAGATAGATAAATAATGGATACATGATTGATAGATAATAGATAGATAATAGATGGATGATAGATGATAGATAAAATGGATGGATGATAATCATGATAGATAGATGATAGGTAGATAGGTAGATGATTGATAGATACGTACATATATACATAGACAGATGATAGATGATAAATGGTAGAAGGATGAATGAATGGATGGATAGATGGACAGATGGAGAGACAGATTTAGATGATAGATACATAGACAGACAGACAGATAGATAGATGATAGACAGATTTAGATGATAGACAGATAGATTTAGATGATAGATAACAGATAGATGATAGAGAGATAGATGATAGATGATTGATAGGTGATTGATAGATAGATAGATAGATAGATAGATGATAGTTACATACATAAACAGATGATAAATGGTGGAAGGATGAATGGATGATGGATAGACAGATGGATAGACAGACAGATGATGATGATAGATGATGATAGATAGATAGGTAGATGATAGATAGATACACACATACATAGACAGATGATAGATGATAAATGGTAGAAGGATGAATGGATGGATGGATGGATGGATGGATGGATGGACAGATGATGATGATAGATGATGATGATAGATAGATAGATAGACAGACAGACAGACAGATGATTGATAGATGATAGACAGATAGATTTCGATGATAGATAGACAGATAGATTTAGATGATAGATAGATGACAGATAGATGATAGAGAGATGATAGATGTTTGATAGGTGATAGATAGATAGATAGATAGATAGATAGATAGATAGATAGATAGATAGATGATAGTTACATACATAGATGATAAATGGTGGAAGGATGAATGATGGAGGGACAGATGGATAGACAGACAAATGATGATGATAGATAGGTAGATGATAGATACATACATACATACATACATAGACAGATGATAGATGATAAATGGTAGAAGGATGAATGGATGGATGGATGGATGGATGGATGGATGGATGGATGGACGGATGGACAGATGATGATGATAGATGATGATGATAGATAGATAGATAGACAAGCAGACAGATGATTGATAGATGATAGACAGATAGATTTCGATGATAGATAGATTTAGATGATAGAGAGATGACAGATAGATGATAGAGAGATGATAGATGTTTGATAGGTGATAGATAGATAGATAGATAGATAGATAGATAGATAGATAGATAGATGATAGTTACATACATAAACAGATGGTAGATGGTGGAAGGATGAATGATGGATGGACAGATGGATAGACAGACAAATGATGATGATAGATAGGTAGATGATAGATACATCCATACATACATAGACAGATGATAGATGATAAATGGTAGAAGGATGAATGGATGGATGGATGGATGGATGGATGGATGGATGGATGGATGGATGGACAGATGATGATGATAGATGATGATGATGATAGATAGATAGATAGACAGGCAGACAGACAGATGATTGATAGATGATAGACAGATTTCGATGATAGATAGATTTAGATGATAGATAGATGACAGATAGATGATAGAGAGATGATAGATGTTTGATAGGTGATAGATAGATAGATAGATAGATAGATAGATAGATAGATAGATAGATAGATGATAGTTACATACATAAACAGATGGTAGATGGTGGAAGGATGAATGATGGATGGACAGATGGATAGACAGACAAATGATGATGATAGATAGGTAGATGATAGATACATC
>NC_080185.1:128054546-128109546 GCF_950295315.1 Erinaceus europaeus
GCTTCTGGGGGTCCCCGGGAGATGGAAAGGCGGGATTGGTGGGGGGCCTGGGTTTGGAGAGGGGGCGCATGGCGGGGTCCTTAGATTTGGGGAGGGGGCGCATGGCAGGGACCCTGGATTTGGGGAGGGGGCGCATGGAGGGGTGTCCGGATTTGGGGAGGGGATTCTTGGGGTCTCTAGTTCCTGGGGTCCCTGGTTCTTGGGGTCCCCGGGAGGTGGAAAGAAGGCATTTGTGGGGGCCCGGGTTTGGAGAGGGGGCGCATGGCGGTGTCCTTAGATTTGGGGAGGGGGCGCATGGAAGGGTCTCCGGATTTGGGGAGGGGGCACATGGGTGGGACCCTGGATTTGGGGAGGGGCACATGGAGGGGTGTCCGGATTTGGGGAGGGGATTCTTGGGGTCTCTAGTTCCTGGGGTCCCTGGTTCTTGGGGTCTCAGGAGTTGGAAAGAGGGGATTTGTGGGGGCCCCAGATTTGGAGTGGGGGAGCATGGCGGGGACCCTGGATTTGGGGAGGGGGCGCATGGAGGTGTGCCCGGATTTGGGGAGGGGGTTCTTGGGGTCCCTGGTTCTTGGTTCCCCGGGAGTTTAAGGGAGGGGATTTGTGGGGGGCCCGGATTTGGGGAGGGGGTGCATGGAAGGGACCCTGGATTTGGGGAGGGGATGCATGGAGGGGTGTCCGGATTTGGGGACGGGGTTCTTGGGGTCTCTAGTTCCTGGGGTCCCTGGTTCTTGGGGTCCCCGGGAGTCGGAAAGACGGGATTTGTGGGGGCCCCAGATTTGGAGAGGGGGCGCATGGCGGGGTCCTTAGATTTGGGGAGGGGGCGCATGGAAGGGACCCTGGATTTGGGGAGGGGGCGCATGGAGGTGTGCCCGGATTTGGGGTGGGGGTTCTTGGGGTCCCTGGTTCTTGGTTCCTCGGGAGTTTAAGGGAGGGGATTTGTGGGGGGCCCGGATTTGGGGAGGGGGCGCATGGAAGGGACCCTGGATTTGGGGAGGGGATGCATGGAGGGGTGTCCGGATTTGGGGACGGGGTTCTTGGGGTCTCTAGTTCCTGGGGTCCCTGGTTCTTGGGGTCCCCGGGAGGTGGAAAGAAGGCATTTGTGGGGGGCCTGGGTTTGGAGAGGGGGCGCATGGCGGGGTCCTTAGATTTGGGGAGGGGGCGCATGGAAGAAGGGTCTCCGGATTTGGGGAGGGGGAACATGGGTGGGACCCTGGATTTGGGGAGGGGGCGCATGGAGGGGTGTCCGGATTTGGGGAGGGGATTCTTGGGGTCTCTAGTTCCTGGGGTCCCTGGTTCTTGGGGTCTCAGGAGTTGGAAAGAGGGGATTTGTGGGGGCCTGGGTTTGGGGAGGGGGCGCATGGGTGGGACCCCGGATTTGGGGAGGGGGCGCATGGAGGGGTGTCCGGATTTGGGGAGGGGGCACATGGGTGGGACCCTGGATTTGGGGAGGGGCGCATGGAGGGGTGTCCGGATTTGGGGAGGGGGTACATGGAGGGGTGTCCGGATTTGGGGAGGGGATTCTTGGGGTCTCTAGTTCCTGGGGTCCCTGGTTCTTGGGGTCTCAGGAGTTGGAAAGAGAGGATTTGTGGGGGCCCCAGATTTGGAGTGGGGGAGCATGGCGGGGACCCTGGATTTGGGGAGGGGGTTCTTGGGGTCTCTAGTTCCTGGGGTCCCTGGTTCTTGGGGTCCCCGGGAGTCGGAAAGGCGGGATTGGTGGGGGGCCTGGGTTTGGAGAGGGGGCGCATGGCGGGGGTCCTTAGATTTGGGGAGGGCGCGCATGGAAGGGACCCTGGATTTGGAGAGGGGCACATGGAGGGGTGTCCGGATTTGGGGAGGGGGTACATGGAGGGGTGTCCGGATTTGGGGAGGGGGTTCTTGGGGGTCTCTAGTTCCTGGGGTCCCTGGTTCTTGAGGTCTCAGGAGTTGGAAAGAGAGGATTTGTGGGGGCCCCAGATTTGGAGTGGGGGCGCATGGCGGGGACCCTGGATTTGGGGAGGGGGCGCATGGAAGGGTCTCCGGATTTGGGGAGGGGGTACATGGAGGGGTGTCCGGATTTGGGGAGGGGATTCTTGGGGGTCTCTAGTTCCTGGAGTCCCTGGTTCTTGGGGTCTCAGGAGTTGGAAAGAGGGGATTTGTGGGGGCCTGGGTTTGGGGAGGGGGCGCATGGCAGGGACCCTGGATTTGGGGAGGGGGCGCATGGAGGTGTGCCCGGATTTGGGGAGGGGGTTCTTGGGGTCCCTGGTTCTTGGTTCCCCGGGAGTTTAAGGGAGGGGATTTGTGGGGGGCCCGGATTTGGGAAGGGGGCGCATGGAAGGGACCCTGGATTTGGGGAGGGGATGCATGGAGGGGTGTCCGGATTTGGGGACGGGGTTCTTGGGGTCTCTAATTCCTGGGGTCCCTGGTTCTTGGGGTCCCCGGGAGGTGGAAAGAAGGCATTTGTGGGGGGCCTGGGTGTGGAGAGGGGGCGCATGGCGGGGTCCTTAGATTTGGGGAGGGGGCGCATGGAAGGGTCTCCTGATTTGGGGAGGGGGCGCATGGAGGGTGCCCGGATTTAGGGAGGGGGTTCTTGGGGTCTCTAGTTCCTGGGGTCCCTGGTTCTTGGGGTCCCTGGGAGTTGGAGGGGGCGCATGGCGGGGTCCTTAGATTTGGGGAGGGGGCGCATGGAAGGGTCTCCGGATTTGGGGAGGGGGCACATGGGTGGGACCCTGGATTTGGGGAGGGGCACATGGAGGGGTGTCCGGATTTGGGGAGGGGATTCTTGGGGTCTCTAGTTCTTGGGGTCCCTGGTTCTTGGAGTCTCAGGAGTTGGAAAGAGGGGATTTGTGGGGGCCTGGGTTTGGAGAGGGGGCGCATGGCGGGGTCCTTAGATTTGGGGAGGGGTACATTGAGGGGTCCCAGGATTTGGGGAGGGGTTCTTGGGGTCTCTAGTTCCTGGGGTCCCTGGTTCTTGGGGTCCCCGGGAGGTGGAAAGAAGGCATTTGTGGGGGGCCTGGGTGTGGAGAGGGGGCGCATGGCAGGGTCCTTAGATTTGGGGAGGGGGCGCATGGAAGGGTCTCAGGATTTGGGGAGGGGGCGCATGGAGGGTGCCCGGATTTATGGAGGGGGTTCTTGGGGTCTCTAGTTCCTGGGGTCCCTGGTTCTTGGGGTCCCTGGGAGTTGGAGGGGGCGCATGGCGGGGTCCTTAGATTTGGGGAGGGGGCGCATGGAAGGGACCCTGGATTTGGGGAGGGGGCGCATGGAGGGGTGTCCGGATTTGGGGAGGGGGTTCTTGGGGTCTCTAGTTCCTGGAGTCCCTGGTTCTTGGGGTCTCAGGAGTTGGAAAGAGGGGATTTGTGGGGGCCTGGGTTTGGGGAGGGGGCGCATGGCAGGGTCCTTAGATTTGGGGAGGGGGCGCATGGAAGGGTCTCCGGATTTGGAGAGGGGGCGCATGGAAGGGTCTCAGGATTTATGGAGGGGGTTCTTGGGGTCTCTAGTTCTTGGGGTCCCTGGTTCTTGGGGTCTCAGGAGTTGGAAAGAGGGGATTTGTGGGGGCCCCAGATTTGGAGTGGGGGCGCATGGCGGGGACCCTGGATTTGGGGAGGGGGTTCTTGGGGTCTCTAGTTCCTGGGGTCCCTGGTTCTTGGGGTCCCCGGGAGTCGGAAAGACGGGATTTGTGGGGGCCCCAGATTTGGAGAGGGGGCGCATGGCGGGGTCCTTAGATTTGGGGAGGGGGCGCATGGAAGGGACCCTGGATTTGGGGAGGGGGCGCATGGAGGGGTGTCCGGATTTGGGGAGGGGATTCTTGGGGTCTCTAGTTCCTGGGGTCCCTGGTTCATGGGGTCCCCGGGAGTTGGAAAGAGGGGATTTGTGGGGGCCCCAGATTTGGAGAGGGGGCGCATGGCGGGGTCTCTGGATTTGGGGAGGGGGGGCGCATGGAGGGGTGCCCGGATTTGGGGAGGGGGTTCTTGGGGTCCCTGGTTCTTGGTTCCCCAGGAGTTTAAGGGAGGGGATTTGTGGGGGGCCCGGATTTGGGGAGGGGGCGCATGGAAGGGACCCTGGATTTGGGGAGGGGATGCATGGAGGGGTGTCCGGATTTGGGGACGGGGTTCTTGGGGTCTCTAATTCCTGGGGTGCCTGGTTCTTGGGGTCCCCGGGAGTTGGAAAGAAGGCATTTGTGGGGGGCCTGGGTGTGGAGAGGGGGCGCATGGCAGGGTCCTTAGATTTGGGGAGGGGGCGCATGGGTGGGACCCTGGATTTGGGGAGGGGCACATGGAGGGGTGTCCGGATTTGGGGAGGGGATTCTTGGGGTCTCTAGTTCTTGGGGTCCCTGGTTCTTGGGGTCTCAGGAGTTGGAAAGAGGGGATTTGTGGGGGCCTGGGTTTGGAGTGGGGGCGCATGGCGGGGACCCTGGATTTGGGGAGGGGGTTCTTGGGGTCTCTAGTTCCTGGGGTCCGTGGTTCTTGGGGTCCCCGGGAGTCGGAAAGACGGGATTTGTGGGGGCCCCAGATTTGGAGAGGGGGCGCATGGCGGGGTCCTTAGATTTGGGGAGGGGGCGCATGGAAGGGACCCTGGATTTGGGGAGGGGGCGCATGGAGGGGTGTCCGGATTTGGGGAGGGGGTTCTTGGGGTCTCTAGTTCCTGGGGTCCCTGGTTCTTGGGGTCCCCGGGAGGTGGAAAGAAGGCATTTGTGGGGGGCCTGGGTTTGGAGAGGGGGCGCATGGCAGGGTCCTTAGATTTGGGGAGGGGGCGCATGGAAGGGTCTCCGGATTTGGGGAGGGGGCGCATGGAGGGTGCCCGGATTTAGGGAGGGGGTTCTTGGGGTCTCTAGTTCCTGGGGTCCCTGGTTCTTGGGGTCCCCGGGAGTTGGAAAGAGGGGATTTGTGGGGGGCCACAGATTTGGGGAGGGGGCGCATGGCAGGGTCCTTAGATTTGGGGAGGGGGCGCATGGGTGGGACCCCGGATTTGGGGAGGGGGCACATGGAGGGGTGTCCGGATTTGGGGAGGGGGTTCTCGGGGTCTCTAGTTCCTGGGGTCCCTGGTTCTTGGGGTCCCTGGGAGTTGGGAAGAGGGGATTTGTGGGGGCCCCAGATTTGGGGAGGGGACGCATGGCAGGGACCCTGGATTTGGGGAGGGGGCGCATGGCAGGGTCCTTAGATTTGGGGAGGGGGCGCATGGAGGTGTGCCCGGATTTGGGGAGGGGGTTCTTGGGGTCCCCGGGAGTTGGTGGGAAAGGATTTGTGGGGGGCCTAGGTTTGGAGAGGGGGCGCGTGGCGGAGTCTCTGGATTTGGGGAGGGGGCGCATGGAAGGGTGTCCGGATTTAGGGAGGGGGTTCTTGGGTTCTCTTGTTCCTGGGGTCCCTGGTTCTTGGGGTCCCCGGGAGTAGGAAAGAGGGGATTTTTGGGGGGCCTGGGTTTGGAGAGGGGGCGCATGGCGGGTTCTCTGGATTTGGGGAGGGGGCATATGGAAGGATCCTTAGATTTGGGGAGGGGTCACATGGAGGGGTGCCCGGATTTGGGGAGGGGGTTCTTGGGGTCCCTGGTTCTTGGGTCCCCGGGAGTTTAAGGGAGGGGATTTGTGGGGGCCCCAGATTTGGAGAGGGGGCGCATGGCGGGGTCTCTGGATTTGGGGAGGGGGCGTATGGAAGGATCCTTAGATTTGGGGAGGGGACGCATGGAGGGGTGTCCGGATTTGGGGAGGGGGTTCTTGCGGTCCCCGGGAGTTGGAAAGAGGGTATTTGTGGGGGCCCGGGTTTGGGGAGGGGGCGCATGGCAGGGTCCTTAGATTTGGGGAGGGGGCGCATGGAAGTGTCTCCGGATTTGGGGAGGGGGTACATGGAGGGGTCCTCGGATTTGGGGAGGGGATTCTTGGGGTCTCTAGTTCCTGGGGTCCCTGGTTCTTGGGGGTCCCCGGGAGTTGGAAAGACGGGATTTGTGGGGGTCCTGGGTTTGGAGAGGGGGCGCATGGAAGGGACCCTGGATTTGGGGAGGGGGTGCATGGCGGGGTCCTTAGATTTGGGGAGGGGGCGCATGGAGGGATGTCTGGATTTGGGGAGGGGGTTCTTGGGGTCTTTAGTTCCTGGGGTCCCTGGTTCTTGGGGTCCCCGGGAGTTGGAAAGAGGGGATTTGTGGGGGACCTGGGTTTGGAGAGGGGGCGCATGGAAGGGTCCTTAGATTTGGGGAGGGGGTGCATGGATGGGACCCTGGATTTGGGGAGGGGGTTCTTGGGGTCCCTGGTTCTTGGGGTCTCGGGAGATGGAAAGAGGGGATTTGTGGAGGGCCTGGGTTTGGAGAGGGGGCGCATGGCGGGGTCTCTGGATTTGGGGAGGGGGCGCATGGGTGGGACCCCGGATTTTGGGAGGGGGCGCATGGATGGGATCCCGGATTTGGGGAGGGGCTCTTGGGGTCCCCGGGAGATGGAAAGACGGGATTTGTGGGGGGCCTGGGTTTGGAGAGGGGGCGCATGGAAGGGACCCTGGATTTGGGGAGGGGCGCATGGCGGGATGTCTGGATTTGGGGAGGGGGTTCTTGGGGTCTCCAGTTCCTGGGGTCCCTGGTTCTTGGGGTCCCCGGGAGTTGGAAAGATGGGATTTGTGGGGGCCCCAGATTTGGAGAGGGGGCGCATGGAAGGGACCCTGGATTTGGGGAGGGGGCGCATGGTGGGGTCTTAGATTTGGGGAGGGGGCGCATGGAAGGGTCTCCGGATTTGGGGAGGGGGCGCATGGAGGGGTCTCCGGATTTAGGGAGGGGGTTCTTGGGGTCTCTTGTTCCTGGGGTCCCTGGTTCTTGGGGTCCCCGGGAGATGGAAAGAGGGGATTTGTGGGGGACCTGGGTTTGGAGAGGGGGCGCATGGAAGGGACCCTGGATTTGGGGAGGGGGCGCATGGCGGGGTCCTTAGATTTGGGGAGGGGGCGCATGGATGGGACCCTGGATTTGGGGTGGGGGTTCTTGGGGTCCCTGGTTCTTGGGGTCTCGGGAGATGGAAAGAGGGGATTTGTGGGGGGCCTGGGTTTGGGGAGGGGGCGTATGGAAGGGTCCTTAGATTTGGGGAGGGGGCGCATGGAGGGGTCCCCGGATTTGGGGAGGATGTCCTTGGGGTCCCCGGGAGTTGGAAAGAGGGGATTTGTGGGGGACCCCAGATTTGGGGAGGGCACGCATGGCAGCGTCCTTAGATTTGGGGAGGGGGCGCATGGAAACGACCCTGGTTTTGGGGAGGGGTCGCATGGAGGGGTGTCCGGATTTGGGGAGTGGGTTCTTGGGGTCCCTGCTTCTTGGGGTCCCTGGGAGTTGGAAAGAGGGGATTTGTGGGGGGCTTGTGTTTGGAGAGGGGGCGCATGGCGGGGTCCTTAGATTTGGGGAGGGGGCGCATGGAAGGGACCCCGGATTTGGGAAGGGGGTCCTTGTGGTCCCTAGGAGTTGGAGGGAGTGGATTTGTGGGGGACTCCACATTTGGGGAGGGGGCGCATGGAAGGGTCTCCGGATTTGGGCAGGGGGTTCTTGGGGTCCCCGGGAGGTGGAAAGAGGGGATTTGTGGGGGGCCTGGGTTTGGAGAGGGGGCGCATGGCCGGGTCCTTAGATTTGGGGAGGGGGCGCATGGAAGGGGCATGGAGTGGTGTCCTGATTAGGGCAGGGGATTCTTGGGGTCCCCGGAATTTGGAAAGAGGTGACTTGGGGGGGTCCTGGGTTTGGAAAGGGGCGCTTGGTAGGGATCCTTAGATTTGGGGAGGGGGCGCATGGATGGGACCCTGGATTTGGGGAGGGGGTTCTTGGGGTCCCTGGTTCTTGGGGTACCCGGGATTTGGAGGGAGGGGATTTTGGGGGTCCCTGGATTTGGGTCAAAGATACGGGGGGGCCCGGATTTGGGGAGGTGGGTTTCCATGGATTCCCGGATTTGGAGAAGGGGCGCATGGCGGGGGTCCCCGGATTTTGGCTTCTTGGAGTCCCCCTATTTTGGAGAGAGAAGATTTGTGGGCTCCCCGGATTTGGGAAGGGGGCGCAAGGTGGGGTGTCAGGGATTGGAAAGGGGAGCCCACTTTGAGGGGCGCACCTAAGGTAACCCATGCGGGCGGCCCTGAAACCCCCAAAATCCATGAAACCCCAAAATCATGACGCCCTGAATCCCCAGAGCCTAAATCACCTAGAAGCCCTGAACCTCCAAATCCCCCAAACCCTAAAATATCTGAACCACTGAACTCACTGAACCCCAAAACCAAGTGAACCCCAAAAATCCCTGAGCACCGGGACCACTTAACCTCCTGAACCCAAGAACCTCAAGGACCTAGAGCCCTGAACCCCCAAAATCCATGAACACCTGAAACAATGAACTCCCTGAACCCCAAAACCACTGAACCCCAAAAGCCATGAACACCAGATACCCTTAACCTCCTGAACCCCAGAAACGCAATCACCAAGAAGCCCTGAACCCCCAAATCCCTGAACCCCTGAACTCCCAGACCCCCAAAACCATAGAACCCCAAAATCCAAAAACACCGGAACTCCTTAATATCCTGAATCCCAGAACCCAAATCACCTTGAAGCCTTGATCCCCCAAATCCCTGAACGCCTGAACATCCAGAACCAACGACTCCCTGAACCCCAAAACCCGTGAACCCCAAAATCCAAGGACACCAGATTCTCTTAACATCCTGAACCCCAGAACCCAAATCACCTAGATGCCCTGAACCCCCAAATCCCTGAATACCAAATCCCTGAACACCTGAACCCTTAACCTCCAGGTCCCCCAAATCCCAGAACCCCAGAACTCCCTGAACCCCAAAACCAGTGAACCCCTAAACCCCTGAACACATGAGCCGTAACCTCTGGAACCTCAGAACCCCAATCACTTTATAGCCCTGAACCCCCAAATCCATGAACACCTGAACTCTTAACCTCCTAAACCCCAGAACCCCAATCACCTAGAAGGCCTGAACCCCAAAATTCCCTGAACCCCAAAACCCTGAACACCAAATCCATGAACCCCATAGTTTCTTGAACCCCATAGTTTCCTGAACCCAATAATTCCCTGAACCAAAAACCCTGAACCCCAAAATTTCCTGAACCCAATTGCTGGAACCCCAAATCCTTGAACCCCAAAACCCTGAACCACTGACTCCCAAAACCAGTGAACCCCAAAATCCATGGACACAGGATTCTCTTAACATCCTGAACATCATAACTCTAATCACCTAGAAGCCCTGCACCCCAAATCCCTGAACTCCCAGACCCCCAAAAAGTTGAAGCCCAAAATCCAAAAACACCAGAACTCCTTAATATCCTGAACCCCAAAAACCAAATCACCTAGAAGCCTTGAACCCCCAAAATCCCTGAACACACAGAAACACGGACTCCCTGAACCCCAAAACCAGTGAACCCCAAAATCCAAGGACACCAGATTCTCTTAACATCCTGAACCCCAGAACCCCAATCACCTAGAAGCCCTGAACCCCCAAATCCCTGAATACCAAATCCCTGAACACCTGAACCCTTAACCTCCAGGTCCCCCAAATCCCAGAACCCCAGAACTCCCTGAACCCCAAAACCAGTGAACCCCTAAACCCCTGAACACATGAGCCGTAACCTCTGGAACCTCAGAACCCCAATCACTTTATAGCCCTGAACCCCCAAATCCATGAACACCTGAACTCTTAACCTCCTAAACCCCAGAACCCCAATCACCTAGAAGGCCTGAACCCCAAAATTCCCTGAACCCCAAAACCCTGAACACCAAATCCATGAACCCCATAGTTTCTTGAACCCCATAGTTTCCTGAACCCCATAATTCCCTGAACCAAAAACCCTGAACCCCAAAATTTCCTGAACCCAATTGCTGGAACCCCAAATCCTTGAACCCCAAAACCCTGAACCACTGACTCCCAAAACCAGTGAACCCCAAAATCCAAGGACACCAGATTCTCTTAACATCCTGAACCCCAGAACCCAAATCACCTAGATGCCCTGAACCCACAAATCCCTGAATACCAAATCCCTGAACACCTGAACCCTTAACCTCCTGATCCCCCAAATCCCAGAACCCCAGAACTCCATGAACCCCAAAACCAGTGAACCCCTAAACCCCTGAACACATGAGCCGTAACCTCTGGAACCTCAGAACCCCAATCACTTTATAGCCCTGAACCCCCAAATCCATGAACACCTGAACTCAGTCTCCTAAACCCCAGAACCCCAGTCATCTAGAATGCCTGAACCCCAAAATTCCCTGAACCCCAAAACCCTGAACCCCATAGTTTCATGAACCCCATAGTTTCATGAACCCCATAGTTTCCTGAACCCCATAATTCCATGAACCCAAAAACATGAACCCCAAAATTCCCTGAGCCCCAAACCCCAAATCCCTGAACCACATAGTTCAATGAACCCCGTAATTCCCTGAACCCCAAAATTCACTGAACCCCATAATTTCCTGAACCCAACACCCTGAGCCACAAAAATCCCTGAACCACAAAATTCCCTGAACACCAATTTCCAGAACCCCAAATCCCAAACACCAAATCACTGAACCCAAAACCCTGAACCCCAGAACTCCAATCACCTGGAAGCCCTGAACCCCCAAATCCCTGAACCCCTGACAACCCTGAACCACTGACTCACAAAACCCCAAAACAGTGAACCCCAAAATCCATGAATACCTGAACTCTTCACCTCAAAACCCCAGAACCCTAATCACCTAGATGGCCTGAACCCCAAAAATCCCTGAACCCCAAAATCTCTGAACCCCAAAATTTCTGAACCCCAAATTCCCTTAACCATGAAATGAAGAATCCCCAAATCCCGGAACCCTCAAAATCTCTGAGCCCAAGACCCTGAACCCCTGAATTCCCTGAATCCCAAAACACTGAACCCCATAGTTCAGGCAGGAGAGTCTGTGTGCAGAATTATTATTATTATTGTTATTGTTGTCTTTATTATTGAACCTGGGGCCTCAGAGCCTCAGACAGGAGAGTCTGTGTGCAGAATTATTATTATTATTATTATTATTATTCCCGGGGCGTCAGGCAGGAGAGTCTGTGTGCAGAATTATTATTATTATTATTATTCCCGGGGCGTCAGGCAGGAGAGTCTGTGTGCAGAATTATTATTATTATTGTTATTAATATTATTATTCCCGGGGCTTATTATTATTATTATTATTATTCCCGGGGCATCCTCCACACAGACCCTCCACCTGCCATGTCCCCCACCCCTCAAGCACCCTCAGTAACTAATCTCTCTCTCTCCCTCCCTCCATCCCTCCGTCCGTCTGTCCTCCCAGGAGTCAGGGTGTCAGGATGGCTCTGGGTGCGGCCTGGGGAGCCGTGTCCACGGCGCTGCTGTTGGCCTGGGTTGCCCCCGGGCGCGGCCACTCACCTGTGCCCGGCCACTCATCTGTCCCCGGCCACTCACCTGGGCGCAGCCACTCACCTGGGCGCAGCCACTCACCTGGGCCCGGCCACTCACCTGTGCCGGGCCACTCACCAGGGCGCAGCCACTCACCTGTCCCCGGCCACTCACCTGGGCCCGGCCACTCACCTGTGCCCTGCCCTCACCTGTGCACCTGCTACCTGCCCAGCGAGGTCCACTGCACCTTCCGCGCGCTCAGTGCTGTGCCCCGCGGCATCGCCCCCGAAGTCCAGAGGATCAACCTGGGGTGAGGCCCTCACCTGGCCCACCGCACCTGCTCACCTGGCCGAGGAGAGAGGAGAGGAGGGGAGGGGAGGGGAGGGGAATGGAATGGAATAGAATAGAATATTCTATAGAATGGAATTAGAATAGGATAGAATATTATAGAATATAATGGAATGGAATGAATGAAATAGGAATAGAATAGAATAGAATAGAACAGAACAGAACAGAACAGAACAGAACAGAACAGAACAGGGATGGGATGGGATGGGATGGGATGGGATGGGATGGGATGGGATGGGATGGGATGGGATGGGATGGGATGGGATAATAGGATAGGATAGGATAGAATATTCTATAGAATAGAATTAGAATAGGATAGAATAGAATATAATGGGATGGAATGAATAGAATAGACTATAAATAGAATTAGAATTAGAATTAGAATAGAATAGAATAGAATAGAATAGAATAGAATAGAATAGAATAGAATAGAATAGAATAGAAACTGGTAGAATGGACTCGAATAAAATTAGAATAGAATATTATAGAATATAATGGAATGGAACGAATAGAATAGAATAGAAATAGAATAGAATAGAATAGAATAGAATAGAATAGAATAGAATAGAATAGAAATAGAATAGAATAGAATTAGAATAGCATAGAATATTATAGGATATAATGGAATGAATAGAATAGAAATAGAATAGAATAGAATAGAATAGAATAGAATAGAATAGAATAGAATAGAATAGAATAGAATAGAATAGAATAGAATAGAATAGAATAGAATAGAATAGAATAGAAATAGAATAGGATAGAAATGGGATGGGATGGGATGGGATGGGATGGGATGGGATGGGATGGGATAATAGGATAGGATAGGATAGACTATTCTATAGGATAGAATAGAATATAATGGGATGGAATGAATTAAATAGAATTAGAATTAGAATAGAATAGGATAGGATAGGATGGAATAGAATAGAAACTGGTAGAATGGACTAGAATAGAATTAGAATAGAATATTATAGAATATAATGGAATGGAACGAATAGAATAGAATATAAATAGAATAGAATAGAATTAGAATAGCATAGAATATTATAGAATATAATGGAATGAATAGAATAGAATAGATAGAATAGAATAGAATAGGATATGATAGAATAGAATAGAATAGAATAGAATAGAATAGAATAGAATAGAATAGAATAGAATAGAATAGAATAGAATAGAATAGAATAGAATAGGGATGGGATGGGATGGGATGGGATGGGATGGGATGGGATGGGATGGGATGGGATGGGATGGGATGGGATGGGATGGGATGGGATGGGATGGGATGGGATGGGATGGGATGGGATAGAATATTCTATAGAACAGAATTAGAATAGGATAGAATATTATAGAATATAATGGGATGGAATGAATAGAATAGACTATGGATAGAATAGAATTAGAATAGAATAGAATAGAATAGAATAGAATAGAATAGAATAGAATAGAATAGAATAGAATAGAATAGAATAGAATAGAATAGAAACTGATAGAATGGACTAGAATAGAATTAGAAAAGAATATTATAGAATATAATGGAATGGAATGAATAGAATAGAAATAGAATAAAATAGAATTAGAATAGCATAGAATATTATAGGATATAATGGAATGAATAGAATAGAAATAGAATAGAGTAGAAATAGAATATATAGAATAGAATAGAACAGAATATAAATAGAATAAGATGGGATGGGATGGGATGGGATGGGATGGGATGGGATAATAGGATAGGATAGGATAGAATATTCTATAGAATAGAATTAGAATAGGATAGAATAGAATATAATGGGATGGAATGAATAGAATAGACTATAAATAGAATTAGAATAGAATAGAATAGAAACTGGTAGAATGGACTCGAATAGAATTAGAATAGAATATTATAGAATATAATGGAATGGAACGAATAGAATAGAAATAGAATAGAATAGAATAGAAAAGAAATAGAATAGAATAGAATTAGAATAGCATAGAATATTATAGGATATAATGGAATGAATAGAATAGAAATAGAATAGAATAGAATAGAATAGAATAGAATAGAATAGAATAGAATAGAATAGAATAGAATAGAATAGAATAGAATAGAAATAGAGTAGGATAGAAATGGGATGGGATGGGATGGGATGGGATGGGATGGGATGGGATGGGATAATAGGATAGGATAGGATGGGATAGACTATTCTATAGAATAGAATTAGAATAGGATAGAATAGAATATAATGGGATGGAATGAATTAAATAGAATTAGAATTAGAATAGGATAGGATAGGATGGAATAGAATAGAAACTGGTAGAATGGACTAGAATAGAATTAGAATAGAATATTATAGAATATAATGGAATGGAACGAATAGAATAGAATATAAATAGAATAGAATAGAATTAGAATAGCATAGAATATTATAGAATATAATGGAATGAATAGAATAGAAATAGAATAGAATAGAATAGATAGGATAGGATAGGATAGGATAGGATAGAATAGAATAGAATAGAATAGAATAGAATAGAATAGAATAGAATAGAATAGAATAGAATAGAATAGAATAGAATAGAATAGAATAGAATAGGGATGGGATGGGATGGGATGGGATGGGATGGGATGGGATGGGATGGGATGGGATGGGATGGGATGGGATGGGATGGGATGGGATGGGATGGGATAGAATATTCTATAGAACAGAATTAGAATAGGATAGAATATTATAGAATATAATGGGATGGAATGAATAGAATAGAATAGAATAGAATAGAACAGAAACTGATAGAATGGACTAGAATAGAATTAGAAAAGAATATTATAGAATATAATGGAATGGAATGAATAGAATAGAAATAGAATAAAATAGAATTAGAATAGCATAGAATATTATAGGATATAATGGAATGAATAGAATAGAAATAGAATAGAGTAGAAATAGAATATATAGAATAGAATAGAACAGAATATAAATAGAATAAGATGGGATGGGATGGGATGGGATGGGATGGGATGGGATGGGATGGGATGGGATGGGATGGGATGGGATAGGATAGGATAGAATATTCTATAGAATAGAATTAGAATAGGATAGAATATTATAGAATATAATGGGATGGAATGAATAGAATAGAATAGACTATGAATAGAATAGAATAGAATAGAATGAATAGAATAGAATATGATGAATAGAATAGAATAGGATGAATAGAATAGAATAGAATGAATAGAATAGAATAGGATGAATAGAATAGAATATGATGAATACAATAGAATAGAATAGGATGAATAGAATAGAATAGAATAGGATGAATAGAATAGAATAGGATGAATAGAATAGAATAGAATATGATGAATAGAATATGATGAATAGAATAGAATATGATGAATAGAATAGAATAGAATATGATGAATAGAATAGAACAGAATAGAATAGAATAGGATGAATAGAATAGAATATGATGAATAGAATAGAATAGAATATGATGAATAGAATAGAATATGATGAATAGAATAGAATAGGATGAATAGAATAGAATATGATGAATAGAATAGAATAGAATATGATGAATAGAATAGAATAGAATATGATGAATAGAATAGAATAGGATGAATAGAATAGAATAGGATGAATAGAATGGAATAGGATAAGATAGGATGGAATGGAACGGAATGGAATGGAATAGAGTAGAAATAGGATGACTAGAATAGGTAGAATGCCTAGAGATTTAGGGGGGGGAAATCTTTAGAAAAATATAGAGGCGTCTGATCCTGATATTTTAATGCAGGCTGCATTCGTCTTCTGCAATATATATATATATATATACTATATAATTTTAAATATTCATTTATTCTTGAGTGACACAGGCCAACGGCAAACATGAAATCATACCTGTTCTTTAAAAATTTATTTAAATTGTAGTATTTTAAACACGTTTACCCATGCACAATATACGGATCTTCTGGGGGAACAAAGTGCATTTTTTTAGAAGTTTTTATTGATGTGTGAAACCTTGGTTTTCTGCAAAAAAAAAAAACTTTTTTTGGGGGGGTAAGATTTGCTTATCAAGGTGCAAAAAAATGTGGTCTCTTGCAAATAAAAGAAAAAAGAATGCATTTTTAGAAACATTTATTTATTGATGAATGAGGCATTCAGCTTCTGCAAGAAATGCAGCCTATATTTAAATAAATAAATACACACACACACACACATATATATATATTTCTCAATGAGTGAATGAATTGGCTACTTTTTTTTCTTTTGCAAAAAAAGGGGGGTTCCTAACTGTCTTCTGAACATGTTGATTTTTATTGCATCTGGTTTGATTTTGCAAGGTTTAACAGTATCCAGGCTTTATCAGCAAGCTCCTTCTCGGGACTGAAAAAATTAGAATTACTGATGCTTCATGGGAACAATATAGCCAGCCTCCCGGACGGAGCTTTGCAAGAACTCACTGCATTGCAGGTGAGCTGACCTCTGTCTTCCCCCAACGCTATTTGCAAGAAATGGAGGTTATGCTTCGTGTATGCAAAAGCCCTTTCGTTTTTGCAAGCCTGGGTTCTCTGCCCGTTGCATGCAAGAATTGGAGGGTATGCCTCATGCATGCAGAAGCCCTTTTATTTTTGCAAGCCCAGGTTCTCTGCCCATTGCATGCAAGAATTGGAGGGTATGCTTCATGCATGCAAAAGCCCTTTTATTCTTGCAAGCCCGGGTTCTCTGCCCGTTGCATGCAAGAATTGGAGGGTATGCCTCATGCATGCAGAAGCCCTTTTGTTTTTGCAAGCCCGGGTTCTCTGCCCATTGCATGCAAGGATTGGAGGGTATGCTTCATGCATGCAAGTGCCCCTTTGTTTTTTGCAAGCCTGGAGTTCTCTACCCGCTGCATGCAACACCTTTCCCCCCCTTGCAACCCCGAGCTGTCTGCTGCAGGCTTGCAAATCCTATTACGTTTGCAAACTTGAGCTGTCTGCCCTGTTGCATGCAAATGTTTGCATTTCTGCTAACTTAAGTGGTGTGTCTGTTGCGTGCAAATCCTTTGACTTTTGCAACACTTGCTTTCTGCCCCGTGCATGAAAAAAAAAAAACTGTGGCTTATAAAATGACCAGCAAGATTAGGAATTGAATCTGGGGCTCCATGCATGCAAATGCTTTTATTTCTGCAAACTTGAGCTGCCTGCCTCATGCATGCAAGTGTAGTGTTCCCCCCCAGACTTGAGCTGTTTTCATGCATGCAAAAAACCTTTTTATATTTTGCAACTTTTGCTGTCTGCCTCATGCATCCAAACCCTTTTATATTTTGCAACTTTTGCTGTCTGCCTCATGCCTGCAAAAACCTTTTTATTATTTTTGTGCAACCTTTTCTGCCTCATGCCTGCAAAACCTTTTTCTTTTCTTTTCTTTCTTTCTTTCTTTTTCTTTTTTTTTTTCTTTTTTGCAAAGTCAAGCCGGCTGCTTCATGCATCTTTTTTTTTTTCTTTTTTACAATGCTGGCTGCCAGCCCCGGGACCCGGCAGATGTACATTTTGCAAATCAGTGCCATCACCATGCCTGTGAAATTTTAATCTTTGCAGTATGCGACATTTTAAACTCTGCAAATTTGCACATGCGAAGTTTTAAACTTTGCAAATCCGCGCGTGTGAAATTTTAAACTCCGCACATTTGTGCATGCGAAATTTTAAACTCTGCAGATCTGTGCATGCGAAAAAATTTTAACTTTTCATCTTAGGGCAGATGTAATCTTAATCTTTTGCAGATTTGCCCTGCGTGATTTTAAACTTTGCAAATGTGCACGTGCATGATTTTAAACTCTGCGGATTTGTGCACTCGACATTTTAAACTGCAAGATTTGCGCATGTGAAAATTTAAACTCTGCAGACCTGTGCGTGCAGAATCTTAAACTCTGCAGGTGTGTGCATGCGGAATCTTAAACTCTGCAGGTGTGTGCATGCGAAATCTTAAAATCTCCGCAGACCTGTGTATGCAGAATCTTAAAATCTCTGCAGACCTGTGCATGCGGAATCTTAATATCTCTGCAGACCTGTGCGTGCGGAATCTTAAAATCTCTGCAGACCTGTGCATGTGGAATCTTAAAATCTCTGCAGACTCGTGCATGCGGAATCTTAAACTCTGCAGACCTGTGCATGCAGAATCTTAAACTCTGCAGACCTGTGCATGCAGAATCTTAAACTGTGCAGACATGTGCACGCAGAATCTTAAACTCTGCAGACCCGTGCATGCAGAATCTTAAAATCTCTGCAGACCTGTGCATGCAGAATCTTTAAATCCCTGCAGGCGTGTGCATGCAGAATCTTAAAATCCCTGCAGGCGTGTGCATGCAAAAAATCTTAAAATCTCTACAGACCTGTGCATGCAAAATCTAAAAATCTCTGCAGACCTGTGCATGCGGAATCTTAAACTCTGCAGACCCGTGCATGCAGAATCTTAAACTCTGCAGCTTTTGCCGCCGTTGAAACCTGAAGCTTTGCAGACTTGCCCGTGCGATAGTCTCAACCTTTTGCAAATGCCCCGCGTGCAAGACCTTTTTAACTCTGTGCAGATCTGAGCTGCCGGAGGGATTCCTGGTGACCACAGGACCTTGCTCTCTCCCCCCACCCACCCCTGCACCTTCCCTGCACCCTTAGGTGCTGAAACTGAGCTACAACGGGCTCCGGGAGCTGACGGAGCAGGGCCTGCGGGGGCTGTGGGCGCTGGTCCGGTTGCACCTGGACCACAACCAGCTGGAGAGCCTGCACCCAAGGGCGCTGCGAGGGCTGACGGCGCTGCGTCTGCTCAACCTGGAGGGCAACCGGCTGCGGGCCCTGCACCCCGAGGCCCTGAGCACCCTGGGCCCCCCCCTGGTCCCCGCCCTGTCGGGCCTGAGGCACCTGCAGCTGGCCGATAACCACCTGGCCACACTGCCCGCCCGGCTGCTGGCCACCCTGCCGCTGCTGGAGTCCCTGACGCTGCACGGGAACCCCTGGGCCTGCGGCTGCCGTCTCCACAGCCTGCTGAGCTGGGCGCCCATGGGTGCAGGTGGGTGGCGGAGGGGCAGGGAGGGGAGGCAGGTGGGGGGTTGGGGGGTGGCGGGGAGTGGATGGGTGGATGGGTGGTTGATAGATGATAGATAGATAGATGATAGATAGATTATAGACAGACAGATTTAGATGATAGATAGATAGATGATAGATAGATGATAGATTATAGACAGACGGACAGATTTAGATAATAGATAGATGATAGATAGATAGATTATAGACAGATAGATGATAGATAGATGATAGATAGACAGATGATAGATTATAGACAGACAGACAGATAGATTTAGATAATAGATAGATGATAGATTATAGACAGATAGATTTAGATGATACATAGATAGATGATAGACAGATGATAGATTATAGACAGACAGACAGATATATTTAGATAATAGATGATAGATAGATTATAGACAGACAGATAGATAGATTTAGATGATAGATGATAGATAGATAGATGATAGATAGATAGATGATAGATAGATAGATGATAGATATATTATAGACAGACAGACAGATATATTTAGATAATAGATAGATAGATGATAGATAGATAGATAGATAGATTATAGACAGACAGATAGATAGATTTAGATGATAGATAGATGATAGATAGATGATAGATAGATAGACAGATAGATGATAGATATATTACAGACAGACAGACAGATATATTTAGATAATAGATAGATAGATAGATGATAGATAGATTATAGACAGACAGATAGATAGATTTAGATGATAGATAGATAGATGATAGATATATTATAGACAGACAGACAGATATATTTAGATAATAGATAGATAGATGATAGATAGATTATAGACAGACAGATAGATAGATTTAGATGATAGATGATAGATAGATAGACAGATAGATGATAGATATATTGTAGACAGACAGACAAATTTAGATGATAGATAGATGATAGATTATAGACAGACAGACAGATAGATTTAGATGATAGATGACATAGATAGATGATAGAGCGATAGATGATTGATAGATGATAGATAGGTAGATAGATTTAGATGATAGATTGGTAGATAGAGGTGATTGATAGGTGATGAATACACAGACAGATGATGGATGGACAGATGATAGATTGGCAGATTATAGAGAAGATTGATGGATGATGGATGAGTAGATGGATGGATAGATGATAGATAGATATATGGATGATAGAGAGGTTGGTGGAGATGATTGATGGGTGATGGAGAGATGATAGACAATGGATAGATACACAGACGGATAGATAGAGAGATAGGCAGATGATAGATGACGGATAGATGGACAGACAGGTAGATGTTAGGTAGATAGATAGATGGACAATAGATTGGTAGAGATGATGGATGAACAGATGGACAGACAGATGGTAGATTGGTAGGTGATAGAAAGATATGATTGATAGATGATGCATAGATACACAGACAGATGGGTGGATGGATGACAGATGATAGATAGACACATAGATGATAGATTGATAGATGATAGATAGATGGATAGATGATAGAGATGAATGACAGATGATGGACAGATACCCAGATGTCTGGATAGACAGATAGATGATAGATCATCCATCATGATCAACTACAGAGAAGACAAACACATGAATAAGTGCCTTATAGAACTTCCAATAAATTGGTCAATAGATTGGTTGATTGATTGATTGATTGATTGATTGATTAGAAAGAGCCAGACCCTCCCTCCGGCCCCTGCGATGCCGGGGATAGAACTCAGGGCCTCAGGCTGGAGAGTCCAGAGCTCGAACCACTGAGACCCCTCTCGGAATGCCCTATAGAACTGCCACTAAATCGATTGATTGATTGATTGATTGATTGGAGAGAGAAGCAGAGTCTCCCTCTGGTACTTATGATGCCGGAGAGGGAACTCAGGGCCTCACGCTGGAGAGTCCAGAGCTCTAACCACTCAGACATCTCTTGGGATGCCTTATGGGCCTTCCAATCGATTGATTGATTATTGATTGATTGATCAGAGAGAAGAAGAAGGGCCTCCCTCTGGCTCCCGCAACACCAGGGAGGGAACTCGGGGCCCCGCAGAGAGACTTGGGGGCGGGCGGGTAGGGTGACAGCTGCAGGGATAGATGGTGCTGACCACCGCCCCGCCCGTCCCCCTGTGTCCCCCCCAGGGGTCGTGAAATGCAAGAAGGACAAAGGGACGGACGGCGGCCCCCAATGCCCACGCTGCGCCAGCCCCCGGCCCCTCCGCCATGTCCCCCTGTCCTCGCTGACCGCCGCCCGCTGCCGCCCCCCGGCCATCCGGCCCCCGCCAGGCACCCGGGATGCCCACGATGACGACGACAGCGAGGAGGACCAGACAGAGGACTTCCCGGACCCCTCAGATCTCCTGCCCGCCTGGAACGTGTCCCTCCGTCTGTCCGACGACCGGGACGGCTCCGTCCGTCTGTCCTGCCGCGTCCGGCACCCGGTGGCCCTCGACGGCGTCCGTCTGGACCCCGCGGACGGACAGCTGGACGTCCGGGCGTCCTGGGAGTTGGACTGCCCAGTGGTCGGCGCCGGGTACCCGGCCCTCTGGAAGCTGCTGGCCTATTACACCGAGTCCCCGGCCGAGCTGGCGGCCGCCGGCGGCCCCGGGTCCGAGCCGGGCGACTACGCACAAAGCCAGGACGGCTCCACCGTCTACTTCACCGGCCTCCGGGCCCGGGTGGACACCCGGCCCGCCTGGCTGCGGACGCCCGTCCTGTCCCTGCGGCTGAACCGCAACCTCACGGCGGACGGCCGGGCCCGGCTGATCCTCTCCGCCCGCCACACCGGCCCCCTGCCCGGCCCGGATGCCCTCGTCGGCCGGCCGAGACCCTGGGTGATGTTCCGGCCGGCCGCCACCTCCTCCTCCTCCGAGCAGTCCTCCAGGATCGCCCTGGCGGGCAGACAACTCCAGCTGGCCTGCGGCGACCCCTGGGCGTCCCAGCGACCGGCCCTCCGGTGGGTGCTGCCGGACGGGTCCGAGGTGCGGGCGCCCGGGGAGGCCCAGGGGGGCCGGGTGACCGTGCTGCCTAGCGGTCGGCTCACCGTCCGGGAGACTGGGCCGGCAGACTCCGGGCCGTACCGCTGCGTGGCCCGGGTCCCGGAGGACGAGGACGCAGTCCTCTACAGGGTCCTCATTTGGGGCGCCCAGCCCGGCGGGCACCAGCTGGGCGTCCAGGGGCACCCGGGGGACCCGGTGACTCTCCCCTGCGAGGCCCGGGCTGTGCCCGACCCCTGGGTGTACTGGATCCTCCCCGGCCTCCGTGTGGTCCCCGCCGGGACGGACGGGAGTCTGTCCGTCCCCTCCTTGGCGGCCGCGGACGGCGGCCTCTACACCTGCGTGGCCTTGAACCCGCTGGGCGCCGACCACCGCACCACCCTGCTCACCGTCGCCCGCCGGGCCCCGGGTGCGAGGGCCCAGGAGGAGGAGCGGGAGGGGGGCTCGGGTGGCGGCGTCTGGCACCCCGAGGACCAGGGGGACGCCCGTCCCGGCCGCGAGAGGCAGAAGATCCGGAAGGGTCCCCGCCAGGGGAGGCGAGGGTTCGAGTCCCGCCGCCGGGTGGACACGGCCCCCAAGCTCATCCAGCCCGAGCGCTGGGCGGACATCCTGGCCCGGGTCCGAGGGCGGAACAACCTGTCCCCCGAGGCCACGCGGGTCTCAGAGGCGTCGCCGAGTCCGCCGCCGGGACCCACCGCCACGTCCACGTCCACGGCGTTGGGGTTCGAGGCCTCCGGGGAGGGAGACGGGGTCCCCGGCAGCCACACGGCGCCCTCGGGTGGCCCGCGGAGGGACCCAGGGGCCGTGTCTGCGCCGGACAGAGACGTGAGCGAGAGACATCGCCACTCGGTGGCCACGGCGGCCGGCGCGTGGCAGGAAGCGTCCACGGCAGCCCGGGTGTACCGGGTTCGAGAGGGAGACGCCGTGAGTCCTCAGGGGCACTTGGGAGCACCCACGGGCTACGGACAGACGGACGGATCCGTGGGTCCCGACATCTCAGAGGCCACGGAGCCACAGGCCACGGAGGCCACGGAAGAGGCCACAAATTCTGAGCCCCCTGGGAACCCCGCCATCGGGGCGTCCCTGGATTCCCGGGTTCGAGAGGGAGACGCCGTGAGTCCTCAGGGGGACTTGGGAGCACCCAAGGGCCACGGACAGACGGACGGATCCGTGGGTCCCGACATCTCACAGGCCACGCGGCCACAGGCCACGGAGGCCACAAATCCTGAGCCCCCTGGGAACCCTGCCATCGGGGCGTCCCTGGATTCCCGGGTTCGAGAGGGAGACGCCGTGAGTCCTCAGGGGGACTTGGGAGCACCCACGGGCCACGGACAGACGGACGGATCCGTGGGTCCCGACATCTCAGAGGCCACGGATGGCGCCCACCCAACGTGGCTGCCCGCCACGCCGGTCTTCGCGCCTGAGTCCTCACGGCCCCCGGTCGCAGATGTCCTCCACGTCCCCTCGAACCCGGACACCAGGCCGCCCGCCCGTAGCCACCCCACCACCCCGTGGACACCTGGGAGGAATTCCGTGTCCACGTGGGAAGCCACGTTCTCAGAAGGACCCCAGACGTCACCCTTGGGTGGCCGCTGGCAGGACCCAGAGACGGTCTCTGCATCTGTGTCTCACGGAGACACGGACGAGAGACGTCTCCGCACACCGGCCACGGAGACCACGAAATCTGAGCCCCCCGCGGACCCCGCCATCGGGGCGTCCCTGGATTCCCGGGTTCGAGAGGGAGACGGTGTGAGTCCTCAGGGGGACTTGGGAGGAACACCCAGGGGCCACGGACAGACGGACGGATCCGTGGGTCCCGACATCTCAGAGTCCACGGAGCCACAGGCCACGGAGGCCACAAATTCTGTGCCCCCCGGAGACCCCGCCATCGGGGCGTCCCTGGATTCCCGGGTTCGAGAGGGAGACGCTGTGAGTCCTCAGGGGGAGTCTGGAGCACCCAAGGGCCACGGAGAGATGGGACGCGAAAGGGCTGAGCCAGAGGGAGACGGCGTGAGATCGAGGGCTCCCGTGGGGTCCCCCTGGGCCGTGGCTGCCACCCAGGAAGTGACACCCACCCTGACGCCCTTCACGCAGGCGCCCTCCCGCCCCCCACCTCCTCGGAAGAGACCCAAAGGCAGAAAGAAGTCGCGGCCCCATCACGGCCCCGCTCCCTCCATCAACCCCGCGGGGCCCGTCTCGAGAGCCACGCTGAGAAGGAAACACCACCGCCGGAAGCCCTCTGGGATTTCTCCCACCTCCACGCCCAGGGCCGGCCCCTCCCCGGAAAACCGCCGGAGCGACGTCTCTCCACCCAGTCCCACGGCCCCTTTTTCTACCGCCGTTCCCCTGAGCACCGTCCTCCCCGTCACCATCCCCAGCCCCGAAGGGGAATATTATACAGCCCCGAACAAGGAAGCGAATCCAATGTCTGTGGAATTTGAAGAGAAAATTCCGGTCACAGATCCAACTCGGTTGGCCGGGAGGGAAGTGAAGGATTCTGCTGTCGTCTCCAAAACCGACCGTTTGGCTCCCGATGACCTGAATGTGGGGGGATGGACAGAGGGACCCGTTTCTTCAACCGTTTCCCAAACCCCGGGTTGGAAAACGCCAAGAGGAACCCAACCCATCAGGTCCGAGACAGAGGTGTCCTGGTCCACTTCCTCCCTGGAAAATCAACAAGATGACGTCTTTACCCCCAGTTCCACGGCTGCTTCTCCTACTGCCGTCCCCCTGAGCACCGTCCTTGATGGCACCGGGGGGGAATATTATACAGCCCCGAACAAGGAAGCGAATCCAATGTCTGTGGAATTTGAAGAGAAAATTCCGGTCACAGATCCAACTCGGTTGGCTGGGAGGGAAGTGAAGGATTCTGCTGTTGTCTCCAAAACCGACCGTTTGGCTCCCGATGACCTGAATGTGAGGAGATGGACAGAGGGACCCGTTTCTTCAACCGTTTCCCAAACCCCGGGTTGGAAAACGCCAAGTGGAACCCAACCCATCAGGCCCGAGACAGAGGCGTCCTGGTTCACTTCCTCCCTGGAAAATCAACAAAATGACGTCTTTACCCCCAGTTCCGCGGCCACTTCTTCTAGTGCCGTCCCGCCGAGCACCGTCCTCGATGGCACCGGAGGGGAATATTATACAGCCCCGAACAAGGAGGCCGATCGGATTCCTGTGGAATTTCAAGAGGAAATTCCTGTCCCAGACCCAGCCCGGTCGGCCGGGAGGGAAGTGAACAGTTCTGCTGTCATCTCGGATTCCCACCGACCGGCCCCAGAAGCGGGGGAACCTTCTCCGTCCACGGTGGAGACGTCTACACCACCCCAACCGCGAGACGTCATCCTCCCCACGACTGCCTCCCGGGTTCGAGATGCGTCCTCTCCGAGTCTGCAAATGGAAGTGACGCCCACGGAGGAGGGACCCGTGCTTTTGCCACTGTCACCGCCGGATCTTTCATTGAATTCCGTGGATCTCCCCGATGACCGGCCGGAATCTGTCCAAAACGTGCTGTCTGTCCGGAGACCCAAAGCTTTTCCCACCCTGTCTCCCCGGGGCGCCCCGGAATCTGAATTTTTGGACGACCGGGCCGGGAACAATCTCCCTCAGGATTCCGTGACATTCCTCCCCGAGGTTCCGTGGGAAAGTCTGACCCACCAGAGCACGGCGTCTCCCGGCCCCCCGACGACCACGGGCCGAACCGGGGTCCCCCTCGGCCCGTCCCGGGTCCCTGGAGGTAACGAGATTCCAAGGGCCCCAAGTTGGAGACTCCCGCATGTCCCCGACGGGGGATCTGTGGTGCCTGGCCGGCACCCACGGGTGGGGACGCCGAGGACAGTGACACCCACGTCGCCTGCCCAGGGGACAAGAGACACCAGGGTGAACCGCTGGGGTCCCTACAAGAGGGTCGACTCGCAGGGTGTCATTCACGTCGACCTGGGGCCCCCGGCGCCTCCGTCTCGGGTCACCCAGTCGCCCCTTGGGCACCCCCGTCACGGCCGCCCCGGGCCTCCCGCCACCCAGAGTCCCATCCCATCAGTGACGCCCAGACGGACGGCCCCCGAGGTGCCACCACCCGCCCCCAGGTTCTGGCCGGTCGGGGAGAAACCTCAGATCCTCACCAAGTTCCCGCCGACCGTCACCGTCATGGCCGACACCGACGTCTCCCTCCCCTGCGAGGCCACCGGGAGGCCCCTGCCTTACGTCACCTGGACAAAGGTGTCCACAGGTGAGGCTGTGCCCGTCGGCTGAGAAGTCCACAAGGGGCCGGGAGAAGACGTGGGGGAACCCGGATCGGTGGTGGGGCCAGGTGGGGGCTCACCTGGCTGAGGGCACCTGTTCCCAGGCACAAGGACCCGGGTTCAAGCCCCCGGTCCCCACCAGTAGGGGGGAAGCTTCACGAGTGGTGGAGCAGGCCTGCAGGGGTCTCTCAATTTCTCACTGCTCCATCAAATAAAATAAAAATTAAATTAGCAAAAGCATTTTAAATAAGAATAAAAGATAAAACAGAATAGAATATGGTAGACTCTAGGAAAATAGTAGAATAAATAGAATAAGGACAGAATATGTGAGAATAGAACAATTAATAGAATAGGATAGAACAGAGTAAGAATAAATAGAATAAGAGTAGAGTAGAATATGTGGGAATAGAATATATGTGAATAGAATAGAAAATAATAGAATAGAATATGATAGAATGGAATGGAATATGATGAATAAAATAGAATAGAACATGGTGGAATGGAATAGAATAGAACATGGTGGAATAGAATAGAATAGAATATGATGGAATGGAATAGAATAGAATAGAATAGAATAGAATAGAATAGAATAGAATATGGTGGAATAGAATGGAATGGAATAGAACGGAATAGAATAGGATATGGTGGGATGGAATAGAATAGAATGGAACAGAATAGAATAGAATGTGGTGGAATGGAATAGAATAGAATAGAATATGGTGGAATAGAATAGGATAGAATAGAATAGAATAGAATAGAATAGAATAGAATAGAATAGAATAGAATAGAATAGGGTGGAATAGAATAGAATATGATGGAATAGGATAGAATAGAATAGAATATGGTGGAATGGAATAGAATAGAATATGGTGGAATAGAATAGAATAGAATAGAATAGAATAGAATAGAATAGAAAGGATAGAATAGAATTGAATATGGTGGAATGGAATGGAATAGAATGGAATAGAATAGGATATGGTGGAATGGAATAGAATAGAATAGAATATGGTGGAATAGGATAGAATAGAATAGAATAGGGTGGAATAGAATAGAATATGATGGAATAGGATAGAATAGAATATGGTGGAATGGAATAGAATAGAATATGGTGGAATAGAATAGGATAGGGTGGAATAGAATAGAATATGATGGAGTGGGATAGGATAGAATATGGTGGAATAGAATAGAATAGAAAGAATAGAATAGAATAGAATGTGGTGGAATAGAATAGGATAGAATATGGTAGAATAGAATACGATAGGATAGAATAGAATAGAATATGGTGGAATGGAATGGAATGGAATGGAATAGAACGGAACAGAATAGAATAGAACATGGTGGAATAGAATAGGATAGAATATGGTAGAATAGAATGGAATAGAATACGATAGAATAGAATAGACTGCTAGAATGGAATGGAATGGAACAGAATCAGGTGAACAGTCTAGAATAAGATAGAAGGGGCCAGGTGGGGGCTCACCTGGCTGAGGGCACCTGTTCCCAGGCACAAGGACCCGGGTTCAAGCCCCTGGTCCCCACCTGCAGGGGGGAAGCTTCATGAGTGGTGGAGCAGGGCTGCTGCATGGGTCTATGGGTTTCCTCCTTTCCTTTCTCTCTCTGTTCTAACAAATATTTTTAAAAGACAGAATAAACGGTTACAAAACTATATTTGAAAACGAACAAATGAAGGGTGGAATAGAAAACATTATGCTGTGGGAGATTAGTGTGGAATGTGGTGGAGTAGAATACAAGAGTAGGAGAGGAAAGGATAGAGTACACTAGAATGGAATAGAATAAAATGAAGTAAGAATAGAAGGAATAAAATGCAATGAAGTTAGAATAGAATAAAGTAGAGTAGAATATGATAGAATATTCTGGAATAGAATATAAATAGAATAGAATGGACTAATAATAGAATAGAAAGAATAAAATGGAATGAACTTAGAATAGGATAAAATAGAATATTAGAGAATAGAAGGTGCTAGAATGGAATATAATAGAATATTATAGAATAAGCTAGAATAGACTATGCTAGAGTAGAATAGAGCAGAACGAACAGAAGAGAATATGATAGAATAGAATGAAACAAGAATGGAGTAGAAAGAATAAAACAGAAATTAGAATAGAGTAGCATATGAAAAATTAGAATATTCTGGAGTAGAATAGAAACAGAATCGAATAGGATATGTTAGAAAAGAATAGAGTATGCAAGGACTGGCATAATGATCCCGGTTCGAGCCCCCAGCTCCCCACCTGCAGAGGAGTCACTTCCCAGGCGGTGAAGCAGGTCTGCAGGCGTCTGTCTTTCTCTCCCCCTCCTCTGTCTTCCCCTCCTCTCTCCATTTCTCTCTGTCCTAGCCAACAACGACAACAACAGTAACAACAACAATAACTACAACAACACTAAAAAAATAAGCAAGGGCAACAAAAGGAAAAAATAAATAAATATAAAAAAGAAAAGAGTGAAATAAGAATAGAAGGAATAAAATAGAATGGAATATGAGAGAATAGAATAGAAAGAATAGAATAGAATAGAAAGAATAGAATAGAATAGAATAGAATGAATGGTGGATAATGGATAGGCATTGGATGAGGGTCATGGATGGATTGATGGGTGTTTGATGGATAGATGAATATATAGTACATAATGATGGGTTGATGGGTGTATGGTAGAGGAATGATGGGTGATGGATGGATGACGAGTGGATGATAGATGGTTGATTAGTGGATGATGGATAGATGGACTGAGGGATGGATGGATGGATGGATGGATGGATGGATGGATGGATGATAGGTGATTGATGATGGATGGATGGTGGATAACGGATATTGGGTGAACGGGTGGATAGATGGATGATGGGTGGATTATGGAGGGATGAAGATGGGTGATGGACGGAGGGATGAAGATGAATGATGGATAGAGGGTGGACAGGTGATTGATGATGGATGGATGGTGGATAACGGACATTGGATGAACGGGTGGATAGATGGATGATGGGTGGATTATGGAGGGATGAAGATGGGTGATGGACGGAGGGATGAAGATGAATGATGGATAGAGGGTGGACAGGTGATTGATGATGGATGGATGGTGGATAACGGATATTGGATGAACGGGTGGATAGATGGATGATGGTGGATTATGGAGGGATGAAGATGGGTGATGGACGGAGGGATGAAGATGAATGATGGATAGAGGGTGGACAGGTGATTGATGATGGGTGGATGGTGGATAACGGATATTGGGTGAACGGGTGGATAGATGGGTGGACAGGTGATTGATGATGGATGGATGGTGGATAACGGATATTGGATGAACGGTTGGATAGATGGATGATGGGTGGATTATGGAGGGATGAAGATGGGTGATGGACGGAGGGATGAAGATGAATGATGGATAGAGGGTGGACAGGTGATTGATGATGGATGGATGGTGGATAACGGATATTGGGTGAACGGGTGGATAGATGGATGATGGGTGGATTATGGAGGGATGAAGATGGGTGATGGACGGAGGGATGAAGATGAATGATGGATAGAGGGTGGACAGGTGATTGATGATGGGTGGATGGTGGATAACGGATATTGGGTGAATGGGTGGATAGATGGGTGGACAGGTGATTGATGATGGATGGATGGTGGATAACGGATATTGGGTGAATGGGTGGATAGATGGATGATGGGTGGATTATGGAGGGATGAAGATGGGTGATGGACGGAGGGATGAAGATGAATGATGGATAGAGGGTGGACAGGTGATTGATGATGGATGGATGGTGGATAACGGATATTGGATGAACGGGTGGATAGATGGATGATGGGTGGATTATGGAGGGATGAAGATGGGTGATGGACGGAGGGATGAAGATGAATGATGGATAGAGGGTGGACAGGTGATTGATGATGGATGGATGGTGGATAACGGATATTGGATGAACGGGTGGATAGATGGATGATGGGTGGATTATGGAGGGATGAAGATGGGTGATGGACGGAGGGATGAAGATGAATGATGGATAGAGGGTGGACAGGTGATTGATGATGGATGGATGGTGGATAACGGATATTGGGTGAACGGGTGGATAGATGGATGATGGGTGGATTATGGAGGGATGAAGATGGGTGATGGACGGAGGGATGAAGATGAATGATGGATAGAGGGTGGACAGGTGATTGATGATGGGTGGATGGTGGATAACGGATATTGGGTGAACGGGTGGATAGATGGGTGGACAGGTGATTGATGATGGATGGATGGTGGATAACGGATATTGGGTGAATGGGTGGATAGATGGATGATGGGTGGATTATGGAGGGATGAAGATGGGTGATGGACGGAGGGATGAAGATGAATGATGGATAGAGGGTGGACAGGTGATTGATGATGGGTGGATGGTGGATAACGGATATTGGATGAACGGGTGGATAGATGGATGATGGGTGGATTATGGAGGGATGAAGATGGGTGATGGACGGAGGGATGAAGATGAATGATGGATAGAGGGTGGACAGGTGATTGATGATGGATGGATGGTGGATAACGGATATTGGATGAACGGGTGGATAGATGGATGATGGGTGGATTATGGAGGGATGAAGATGGGTGATGGACGGAGGGATGAAGATGAATGATGGATAGAGGGTGGACAGGTGATTGATGATGGGTGGATGGTGGATAACGGATATTGGGTGAACGGGTGGATAGATGGGTGGACAGGTGATTGATGATGGATGGATGGTGGATAACGGATATTGGATGAACGGTTGGATAGATGGATGATGGGTGGATTATGGAGGGATGAAGATGGGTGATGGACGGAGGGATGAAGATGAATGATGGATAGAGGGTGGACAGGTGATTGATGATGGATGGATGGTGGATAACGGATATGGGGTGAACGGGTGGATAGATGGATGATGGGTGGATTATGGAGGGATGAAGATGGGTGATGGACGGAGGGATGAAGATGAATGATGGATAGAGGGTGGACAGGTGATTGATGATGGATGGATGGTGAATAACAGATATTGGGTGAACGGGTGGATAGATGGATGATGGGTGGATTACGGAGGGATGAAGATGGGTGATGGACGGAGGGATGAAGATGAATGATGGATAGAGGGTGGACAGGTGATTGATGATGGATGGATGGTGGATAACGGATATGGGGTGAACGGGTGGATAGATGGATGATGGGTGGATTATGGAGGGATGAAGATGGGTGATGGACGGAGGGATGAAGATGAATGATGGATAGAGGGTGGACAGATGATTGATGATGGATGGATGGTGGATAACGGATATTGGATGAATGGGTGGATAGATGGATGATGGGTGGATTATGGAGGGATGAAGATGGGTGATGGACGGAGGGATGAAGATGAATGATGGATAGAGGGTGGACAGGTGATAGATGGTGGATGGATGATGATGGGTGATGGATGGATGGATGATGGTGATGGATGGATGACAAATGGTTGATTAATGGATGATGAATAATTGATGGATGATAGATGAATGATGGATGGGTGATAGATGATGCACGGTGGGTGATGGGTGGATGATAGATGGGTGATTAAGAGATGATGGATGGTGGATGAATGATGGATTTTGGATGGATGATGGATATTGGATGAATGGGTGAATGGATGGTTGGATGATGGATGGATGATCAATGATGGGTGGATGATGGAAGGATGAAGATGGATGATGGATAGATGGTGGGTAGAGGATGGACAGGTGATAGATGATGGATGGATTTATGATGGATGATGAATTGATGGATGGGTTATAATTGATATTGGATGAATGGGTGGATAGATGGGTGATTGACGATGGGTGGATTGTGGAGGGATGAAGATGGGTGATGATGGGTGATGGATGGAGGGATGAAGATGGATGATGGATAGAGGGTGGACAGGTGATTGATGATGGATGGATGGATGGATGATGGATTATGATGGGCAGATGGATGGATGATGGATGGTGATGGATTGGTGATGACTGGATTATAGATGGTTGACTAATGGATGATGAATAATTGATGGATGATAGATGAATGATGGATGGGTGATAGATGATGCACGGTGGGTGATGGGTGGATGATAGATGGGTGATTAAGAGATGATGGATGGATGGATAGATGGAAGGAAGGATGGTGGATGAATGATGGATTTTGGATGGATGATGGATAATGGATATTGGATGAATGGGTGGATGGATGGATGGATGGATGATAGATTAATGATCGATGATGGGTGGATGATGGAAGGATGAAGATGCATGATGGATAGATGGTGGATAGAGGATGGACAGGTGATAGATGATGGATGGATGCTGGGTTAATGGTGATGGATGGATGGATGATGGATGGATGGTACATAATGGATATTGGATGAATAGGTGGATAGATGGATGATTAATGATGGGTGGCTTATGGAGGGATGAAGATGGGTGATGGATGGAGGGATGAAGATGTGTGATGGAGAGAGGATGGACAGGTGATAGATGATTGATGGATGATGACGGGCAGATGAATGGATGGATGATGGATGGATGGTGATGGGTGATGGATGAATGGATGATGGATGGTGACTAACAGATGATAATTGATGGATGATTAATGATGGATATTGGATGGATGGATGATCAATGATGGGTGGATGATGGAGGGATGAAGATGGATGATGAGTAGATGGTGGGTAGAGGATGGACAGGTGATAGATGATGGATGATGATGGGCAGATGAATGGTTGGATGATGGATGGATGGTGATGGGTGATGGATGGATGATAGATGGTTGACTAATGGATTATGAATAAATGAAATAATAAATAAATAAAGGAATGAATAGCTGGTTGACTAATGGATGATGAATAAATGAAATAATGGATGATGAATGGTTGGATGATGGATGGATGGTGACGGATGGATGATAGATGAATGATGGATGGGTGATAGATGGTTGATTAAGAGATGATGGATTGATGGAGGGATGGTGGACAAATGATGGATTTCGGATGGATGATAAATGGATGATGAATAATGGATATTGGATGGATGATGGATGAATGGATGGGTGGATGATCGATGATGGGTGGATGATGGAGGGATGAAGATGGATGATGAGTAGATGGTGGGTAGAGGATGGACAGGTGATAGATGATGGATGATGATGGACAGATGAATGGTTGGATGATGGATGGATGGTGATGGGTGATGGATGGATGATAGATGGTTGACTAATGGATTATGAATAATTGATGGATGATAGATGAATGATGGATGGTTGATTAAGAGATGATGGATGGATGGTGGACAAATGATGGATTTCGGATGGATGATGGATTATGGATGGGTGGATGATTGAAGATGGATGATGAATAGATGGTGGGTAGAGGATGGACAGGTGATAGATGATGGATGGATGGATGGATGGATGGATGGATGGATGGATGGATGAGGGCTGTGGTGCGGCCCCCTGTCCAACCCCTGTTGTGTGTTGCAGGCACCCTCCTGACACCCAGCTCCACAGCCTCCCGCTTCCAGGTGCTCCGCTCTGGGACCCTGGCCCTCCGGGGGGTGCAGCCCCAGGACTCGGGCCGCTACGTCTGCAGTGCCCACAACCTGCACGGCACCGACCGCCGGGCCCTGACGCTGACCGTGGCCCAGCAGCCCCCTCGCATCCTGGCGGGCCCCCTGGAGGAGGTGACCGTCTCCCTGGGGGACACCGTGTCCCTGGACTGCCGGGCCCAAGGCATCCCGGCCCCGGACATCTCCTGGATCCTTCCCGACGGGACCACCTGGCGCCGGGCGTCCATGAGGGACGGGCGGGTCACTCTGTACCAGAACCGGACGCTGACCATCCGGCCGGCCGGCCCGACGGACGGCGGTGTGTACCGCTGCGTGGCCAGCAACGCGGCCGGGGTGGACAGCGTGTCCGTCCGCCTGCAGGTGTCCGCGTGGCCGCCTGCCATCTTGCAGAAGAAGGCGGAGAACGTCTCGCTGCCCGCCGGCCTGAGCGTCTACGTCCACTGCTCGTCCCAGGCCGCCCCTCCGGCCACCCTGCGCTGGACGCTGCCCTGGGGCACCCACCTTCACCCTTCCCGGCTCCTGGAGGGTCCCCTCTGGGTCTTCCCCAACGGGACCCTCTTCATCCGCCACCTGGACACCCACCACAGTGGGCGTTACGTTTGCCTGGTGGCCAACCCGCTGGGCACTGCCCACAGGACGGTGCACCTGTCCGTGCGTCCGGCCACCCAGACGGCCCCCGGCACCCAGGTGGTCCATGGAGACACCCTGAGACTGGACTGCGGGCCCCCTGGGGACCCCCAAAATCAGGGAGACCCCCGGGACCCCGTCGGCCATGTTTTCTGGAGACTCCCCTCCCAACAGGTGGTGGACGCCCAGTACAGGTGAGTCCAGGTAGGGGAAGGGGGCGTGTGGGGTGGGGGCGGACGGGGAGGTCACAGTGACTGATGGACAGGCAGACGGAGATGAGCTGAGAGCTCGCTAGACGTTGAGATCGATCGATCTATAGAAACGGGAATAGAAAAGCGTGCAGATACCCAGATGTATCGGAATGTAGAGGATGAAGTTGGATGATGGATAGATGGTGGGTAGAGGGTGGACAGGTGATCTATGATGAATGGATGGATGGATGGATGATGGATGGATGGATGGATGGTGCATAATGGACAGGTGATGGATGGATGATGGATTAATGGATGGATGGATGGATGATTGCTGATGGATGATGGATGGATGGTTCATAATGGATATTGGATGAATGGGTGGATAGATGGATGATTGATGATGAGTGGGTTACGGAGGGATGAAGATGGGTGATGATGGGGATGGATGGACAGGTGATAGATGATGGATGAAGGATGGATGATGACATCAGGATAGATAAAGATGAGTAGGTATTTATATGCACAGGAAGGTAGATGAAATGTACAGATGCCAAGGCAGAGATTAATAATGATCATAGATAAATAGAAGAAGATATGTTGATGTGTAGAAAAAAATAGAAGCAAACCAGATACGTACATGCGTGGACAGGTGGAGAGATAGGTGATAGATAGGTTTCTCTAAAGGTAAGTCGATGTTTATTTGCACAGAGAAATGAGTATCAGATAAATTATAAAATTATAGATGTATTGATAGGTGGAGCAAAACAGAAATATACGTACATCAAACACGTACGTTCATAGATACATCGATGTTTACATTGCTAGACCCCCTCAGTCTGTCTATAAACACATCAATCTAGAAAGGCATCAATCTATAAATCCATCAATCTAGAAAGGTGTCAATCTAGAAAGGCATCGATCTATAAATACATTAATCTCTAAATACATCAATCTAGAGAGGTGTCAATCTAGAAAGGCATCAATTTGTCTATAAACACAATAATCTATAAAGGCATCAATCTATAAATACATCAATCTAGAGAGGCATCGATCTAGAAAGGCATCAGTCTGTCTATAAACTCAATAATCTATAAAGGCATCAATCTATAAATACATCAATCTGTCTATAAACATGATAATCTATAAAGGCATCAATCTATATACATTCATCTAGAAGGGCATCGATCTCTAAATACATCAGTCTAGAGAGGCATCGATCTAGAAAGGCATCAATCTGTCTATAAACACAATAATCTATAACGGCATCAGTCTATAAATACACCAATCTAGAAGGGCATCAATCTATAAATACATCAATCTAGAGAGGCATCTATCTAGAAAGACATCAATCTATAAATACATCAATCTAGAAAGGCATCTATCTATAAATACGTCTATCTAGAGAGGCATCAATCTAGAAAGGCATCAGTCTGTCTATAAACACATTAATCTAGAAAGGCATTAATCTAGAAAGGCATCTATCTATAAATACATGAATCTAGAAAGGCATCAGTCTGCCTATAAACCCAATAATCTATAAAGGCATCAATCTAGATAGGTATCTATCTATAAATACATCAATCTATAAAGGCATCAATCTATAAATACATCAATCTAGAGAGGCATGTATCTATAAATACATCAGTCTAGAGAGGCATCGATCTAGAAAGGCATCAGTCTGCCTATAAACCCAATAATCTAGATAGGCATCTATCTATAAATACATCAATCTAGAAAGGCATCGATCTATAAATACATCAATCTAGAGAGGCATCGATCTAGAAAGGCATCAGTCTGTCTATAAACACAATAATCTATAAAGGCATCAATCTATAAATACATCAATCTAGAGAGGCATCTATCTATAAATACATCAATCTAGAGACGCATCGATCTAGAAAGGCATCAGTCTGCCTATAAACACAATAATCTAGAAAGGCATCTATCTATAAATACATCAATCTAGAAAGGCATCAGTCTGTCTATAAACACAATAATCTATAAAGGCATCAATCTATAAATACATCAATCTAGAGAGGCATCGATCTAGAAAGGCATCAGTCTGTCTATAAACACAATAATCTATAAAGGCATCAATCTAAATACATCAATCTAGAAAGGCATCTATCTATAAATACATCAATCTAGAAAGGCATCTATCTATAAATACATCAATCTAGAAATGCATCAGTCTGTCAATAAACATAATAATCTATAAAGGCATCAATCTATAAATACATCAATCTAGAGAGGCATCGATCTAGAAAGGCATCAGTCTGTCTATAAACACAATAATCTATAAAGGCATCAATCTATAAATACATCAATCTAGAAAGGCATCTATCTATAAATACATCAATCTAGAAAGGCATCAGTCTGTCTATAAACACAATAATCTAGAAAGGCATCAATCTATAAATACATCAATCTAGAAAGGCATCTATCTATAAATACATCAATCTAGAGAGGCATCTATCTATAAATATATCAATCTAGAGAGGCATCGATCTAGAAAGGCATCAATCTAGAGAGGCATCTATCTATAAATATATCAATCTAGAGAGGCATCGATCTATAAAGGCATCATTCCATAAATACATCAATCTAGAAAGGCATCGATCTAGAAAGGCATCAGATGGGAGACAGGGTGCGGGTCACCCCAGGGCCCTTGGCCCTGTGGACTCAGCTGGCTCTCCCGTCTCCGTCTCTCTGTCTCTGTCTCACTGTCTGTCTCTCCCTCCTTCCCCGCAGCCCGGACCCCCGCGCTCAGGTGCTGTGGAATGGGACCCTGGTCCTTCGTGCGGTGACTGAGCAGGACGCTGGCGCCTACCTGTGCGGGCGGAGGGGCGGGCGGGCAGAGCGGCAGGTGCAGGTGGGCTCCCAGGTGAGTCCTCAGGTGAGAACCCAGGTGAATCCACAGGCGCAGGCGGGCTCCCAGGTGAGTCCTCAGATGGGCTCCCAGGTGAGAACCCAGGGGGGCTCCCAGGTGACTCCACAGGTGCAGGCGGGCTCCCAGGTGAGTCCTCAGATGGGCTCCCAGGTGAATCCACAGGTGCAGGCGGGCTCCCAGGCGAGTCCTCAGGTGGACTCCCAGGTGCGCCCGGCCCCCGCCCGCATCTTGCCCAGCGCCCCTCCGGCTCCCGTGCCCGCGGGGGCCACCCTGCAACTGGACTGCCTTTCCACGGGGGTCCCGCCACCCGCCATCACCTGGACCCTCCCCGACGGCCGCCGGCTGGGCCCGTCCCCACCCGCCCGTCGGGACCCCGGCCGCCCGGAGAGCCTCCCCCAGGGCCCGGCGGTCCTCTCCAACGGCACGCTCCGCCTGCCGGCCCTGGGTCCCAGCCTGGCCGGCGAGTACACCTGCGAGGCGGACAACCCAGCCGGGCGGGACCGGAAGACTCAGCGCGTCCAGGTACTGGGCGCCCGGCCCGGCCCGGCCCGCGGACAGGTGCCGTCCAGGATACAGGTGCCTTACGGGGACGCGGCCACCCTGCCCTGCGACGTCCAGGGCGCCCCGGCCTCCCAGGTGAGCTGGTTCTCGCCCACCCGCCGCCTCATCCGGGAGGACTCAGACAAGTACCGCCTGCCGCCCGACGGCTCCCTGAGGATCCTCCGGGCCCGGCTCTCCGACGGCGGCAACTACACCTGCCGGCCGGCCGGGTGGGCCGGAGACGCCCTCGGGACGGTGTGGCTGCAGGTGCTGGCTCTCCCGCCCAGCATCAACGGGCACCCGCAGCCCGTCACGGCCGTGCGCCAGGCGGCCCGGGCGGGGAGCACCCAGCACCTGGAGTGCAGCGCCCGGGGCATCCCGCGGCCCAGGGTGCTGTGGGTGCTGCCCGGGGGCGCGGTCCTGCCGGCGCCCTACCTGGGCGGCCGCCTCCAGGTGCATGCCAACGGCACCCTGCACATCAGGGGGGTGCGCGGGAGCGACGCGGGCCACCTGGCCTGCCTGGCCCGCAGCCCCGCCGGGGAGGCCCGCCTGCAGGTGCACCTGTCCGTACCTGAGCCCCCGCGGGAGCCGCCCCCCGAGGCCGTGACGGCCCGGGCGGGACACACCATCTCCCTGGACTGCCCGGGGCCCGGCCCGCTGTGGGTGCTGCCCGACGGCACCCGGCTGCCCGCGGCGCGCAGGTCGCGACGCTTCTGGCACCAGGGCGGCGGGAGGCTGCACGTCAGCCACCTGCGGGCCGGGGACGCGGGCGTGTACAGGTGCGTGGTGGCCGGCCGGGGCGAGCGCAGGGTCGACCTCAGGGTGGACGAGGAGCCCCGGCTCCTGCCGGCCCTGAGCGTCCTGGCCGGGGACACGCTGCGCCTGGTGTGCGGGCTGCCGGGTGCGGTCGCAGGTGCGTCCGCGGGTGCGTCCCCGGGTGCGTCCCCGGGTGCGTTCCTAGGTGCGTCCCCAGGTGTGTCCTCAGGTGTGTCCGCAGGTGCGCCCCCAGGTGCGTCCCCGGGTGCGTCCGCGGGTGTGTCCGCAGGTGCGTCCCCGGGTGTGTCCGCAGGTGCGTCCCCGGGTGTGTCCGCAGGTACGTCCCCAGGTACGTCCCCAGGTGCGTCCCCAGGTGCGTCCCCAGGTGTGTTCTCAGGTGTGTCCGCAGGTGCACCCCCAGGTGTGTTCGCAAGTGCGTTCCTTGGTGCGTCCCCAGGTGTGTCCGCAGGTGCGTCCCCAGGTGCGTCCCCAGGTGTGTTCTCAGGTGTGTTCTCAGGCGCGTCCCCAGGTGCCTCCCCAGGAGCCTCAAGACGTGTTCTGACGGCGGCCTCGACAGGTGCTCTGACAGGACCCTCAGCGGGCGCCTGGCCAGCTATTCTGACAGGTGCCTCAGGTGTGTCGCCGGGGGCCTCCGCAGGTGTTTTGACAGGCGACTCAACAGGTGTCTTCAGAAGACCCTCTCCAGGTGCCTCGGGTGTGTCGCCCAGAGCCTCCACAGGTGTTTTCAGAAGAGCCTCAAGAGCTGTTCTTGAAGGAGCCTCAACAGGTGTCCTAACTGGGACCTTGCCAGGTGCCCCAGGTGTGTCGCTGGGAGCCTCCACAGGTGTTCTGACACGTGACTCAGCAGGTGTTTACAGAAGACCCTCACCAGGCGCCTCAGGTGTGTCACCGGGGGCCTCCACAGGTGTTCTGACAGGTGACTCAACAGGTGTTCTGACCGGAACCTCACCAGGTGCCTCAGGTGTGTCGCCGGGAGCCTCCACGGGTGTTCTGACACGTGACCCAACAGGTGTTTACAGAAGACCCTCACCAGGTGCCTCAGGTGTGTCACCGGGGGCCTCCACAGGTGTTCTGACAGGTGTTTTCAGAAGAGCCTCAAGAGCTGTTCTCACAGGAGCCTCAACAGATGTCCTAACTGGGACCTCACCAGACGCCTCAGGTGTGTCACCAGGTGCCCCAGGTGTGTCACCAAGAGCCTCCACGGGTGTTCTGACACGTGACTCAACAGGTGTTCTGACCGGAACCTCACCAGGTGCCTCAGGTGTGTCACCAAGAGCCTCCACAGGTGTTCTGACAGGTGTTTTCAGAAGAGCCTCCACAGGTGTTCTGACAGGTGACTCAACAGGTGTTTACAGAAGACCCTCAAGAGCTGTTCTCGCAGGAGCCTCAACAGGTGTCCTAACTGGGACCTCACCAGGTGCCTCAGGTGTGTCACCAGGTGCCCCAGGTGTGTCACCAAGGGCCTCCACGGGTGTTCTGACACGTGACTCAACAGGTGTTCTGACCGGAACCTCACCAGGTGTATCATCAGGTGTATCATCAGGTGCCTCAGGTGTGTCACCAGGCGCCTCAGGCGTATCATCAGGTGCCTCAGGTGTGTCACCAGGCGCCTCAGGCGTGTCACCAGGTGCCCCAGGTGTGTCACCAAGAGCCTCCACGGGTGTTCTGACACGTGACTCAACAGGTGTTCTGACCGGAACCTCACCAGGTGCATCATCAGGTGCCTCAGGTGTGTCACCAGGCGCCTCAGGCGTATCATCAGGCGCCTCAGGTGTGTCACCAGGCGCCTCAGGCGTGTCACCAGGTGCCCCAGGTGTGTCACCAAGAGCCTCCACGGGTGTTCTGACACGTGACTCAACAGGTGTTCTGACCGGAACCTCACCAGGTGCCTCAGGTGTGTCACCAAGAGCCTCCACAGGTGTTCTGACAGGTGTTTTCAGAAGAGCCTCCACAGGTGTTCTGACAGGTGACTCAACAGGTGTTTACAGAAGACCCTCAAGAGCTGTTCTCGCAGGAGCCTCAACAGGTGTCCTAACTGGGACCTCACCAGGTGCCTCAGGTGTGTCACCAGGTGCCCCAGGTGTGTCACCAAGGGCCTCCACGGGTGTTCTGACACGTGACTCAACAGGTGTTCTGACCGGAACCTCACCAGGTGTATCATCAGGTGTATCATCAGGTGCCTCAGGTGTGTCACCAGGCGCCTCAGGCGTATCATCAGGTGCCTCAGGTGTGTCACCAGGCGCCTCAGGCGTGTCACCAGGTGCCCCAGGTGTGTCACCAAGAGCCTCCACGGGTGTTCTGACACGTGACTCAACAGGTGTTCTGACCGGAACCTCACCAGGTGCATCATCAGGTGCCTCAGGTGTGTCACCAGGCGCCTCAGGCGTATCATCAGGCGCCTCAGGTGTGTCACCAGGCGCCTCAGGCGTGTCACCAGGTGCCCCAGGTGTGTCACCAAGAGCCTCCACGGGTGTTCTGACACGTGACTCAACAGGTGTTCTGACCGGAACCTCACCAGGTGTATCATCAGGTTCCTCAGGTGTGTCACCAGGCGCCTCAGGTGTGTCACCAGGCGCCTCAGGTGTATCGCCAGGTGCCCCCCCAGGTGCGTCCGGGGCCTCTCCATCGGCGCCCAGGCCCCGCCGCCTCACCTGGACGCTCCCCGACGGCCGGACCCTGGAAGCCCCCGAGACGCGGGGCCGCCTGGCACTGCTGGAGGACGGCAGCCTGGTGGTGGGTGCGGCCACCGCGGGGGACGGGGGGACGTACGTCTGCAGGCTGGACACGGACACGGGCTCGTCCGCCGAGCGCCACCCGGTGGAGGTGCTGGCCCACGCCCCGCGCATCGCCCCCCGGCCGCCCCCCGTGGTCTACGCCCGCCCGGGCGGCACCCTGACCCTCCCCTGCGCGCCCACGGGTGCCCCCGAGCCCAGGGTGACCTGGGAGCTGCCCGACGGGGCCAGGCTGGGACCCGGGAGCCGGGCGCTGGGGACCCGGGTGCTGCACGCAGGGGGCACCCTCAGCCTGGCGCCCGTCACCCCCCGCGACGCCGGCTTCTACAGGTGTGTGGCCCACAGCGTGCTGGGCGCAGACGTCGCCACCACCTACGTCCACGTGGACTGAGCACCCGGGTACTGAGTACCCTGCCTGGGTAGCCGGGCTACGTCCAGCGGGGAGGCCTGGGAGGTGCAGGGATGGATGGATGGATGGATGGATGGATGGATGGATGGATGGATGGATGGATGGATGGATGAGTGGATGGATGCATGGATGGATGGGTGGATGAGTGGATGGATGCATGCATGGATGGATGGATGAGTGGATGCATGGATGCATGGATGGATAGGTGAATGGATGGAAGGCAGGAAGGATGGATGGATGGATGGATGGATGGATGGATGATGATGGATTATTGATGATGAATGAATGATGGATGGATGGATGGTAGATGGTGGGTTATTGATTGATGGATGAATGGTAGGTGGATGGATGGTTGAATAGGTGGATGTGTAGGTGGATGGATGGAAGGATGGATGAATATTTGGATGGATGGGTAGATAGGTGGATGGATGGATGGGTCGGTGGATGGATGGATGGTTGAATAGGTGGATGGATGGAAGGATGGATGAATATTTGGATGGATGGGTAGATAGGTGGATGGATGGGTAGGTGGATGGATGGATGGATGGTTGAATAGGTGGATGTGTAGGTGGATGGATGGAAGGATGGATGAATATTTGGATGGATGGGTAGATAGGTGGATGGATGTATGGGTAGGTGGATGGATGGGTAGGTGGATGGATGGATGGATGGTTGAATAGGTGGATGTGTAGGTGGATGAATGGGAGGATGGATGAATATTTGGATGGATGGGTAGATAGGTGGATGGATGTATGGGTAGGTGGATGGATGGGTAGGTGGATGGATGGATGGATGGGTGGGTGGATGCATGGATGGATAGGTGAATGGATGGATGGATGGTGGATGACGGATTATTGATGATGAATGAATGATGGATGGATGGTAGATGGTGGATTATTGATGAATGAATGATGGATGGATGGATAGGTGAATAGATGGAAGGATGGATGGATGGTGGATTATTGATGATGAATGAATGATGGATGGTAGATGGTGGGTTATTGATGAATGAATGATGGGTGGATGGAAGGATGAATGGATGATGGATTATTGATGATGAATGAATGATGGATGGATGATGGATTATTGATGATGAATGAATGATGGATGGATGGATGGTAGATGGGTTATTGATGAATGAATGATGGGTGGATGGGTAGGTGGATGGATGGAAGGATGGATGGATGGATAGGTGGATGGATGGGTGGATAAATAGGTGGATGGATGGATGGGTAGGTGGATGGATGGGTGGATGGATGGATGGGTAGGTGGATGGATGGGTGGATGGATGGATAGATAATGAATGATGGTGGATGGATGGATAATGATGGTTTCATAGATGGATGCGTGGATGAATGGTGGAAGATGGATGGTGGGTGGATGTGTGGGTGGATGGATGGATAATGAATGATGGTGGATGGATGGAGGACAGTGAATGAGTGGATGGTGGATGGATGATGAATGGTGGAGGATGGATTGATGGATGAATCATGGATGATGACGAATGAGTGATTGGTAACAGGACGGGTGGATTGATGATAGCTGGATGTTTGTATATATTGATGGATGGATGAATAGTGGAAGATGCTTGGATGGAAAAATGCTGGGTGAGGGATTGATGATGGATGGATGGATGGATGGATAGACAGATGGATGGAAGGATGGATGACACATGGATAATGGATGGATGGAAGATGGATGGATGTTGGCTGATAATGATGGATGGATGGATACATGGTGATGAGTGAGTGGATGATGGATGGATAGAAGTTGAACTGATTGATAATGGATGGATAGATCTCTGTATACATGCCAGAACCTCCTTGGAGCTGTAGGGACCTTGTTCTCTGCTGCATACTAACTCGGGGAAGACTTTCTCCAAATTCCAAAAAAGAAGAGTATTGGTGATTTCGGGGAGGCGATTATTATTATTATTTTTTTAAAAAATAGTTGGTGTGAGCAGTGTGAGTAGAATTAATGACAAGTGGGAAGCTTTGTTGGTTAAAAAAAAATTTTTTTTCCCCCTCCAATGTCACAAAATCAGACAAAACGGATGGGCAGCCGGGGCAACCCCCAGGGGAAAATGTTGTTTTCACACCAGTGGAAGGTTCTAGTAAATAATAGTAACAACCCCCTCCAACTTCCTTCCCCCAACATTTCCAAACCTCTCATTCTTCAACCATCAGAGGGAAGTTTTCCTCTGAAATTACTGTATTCCTATTATTATATTTTTAATTTTCTAATGTAAAAAATGTACCACGCAAAACACCCAGTGTTTTTATTTTTAATTCTATTTTTTAAAATTCTATTTTTTTCTTCTCCCTGCAAGGCACTTTTCATAAAAAAATATATATATGTATATGTGTGTGTGTGTGGAAATTTTTGTATATTATTATTTCCCCTTTCTTACTATGACGATTGGAGGAAGGAATACTCATGTCTCATTAAAAAATATATATATATACATATATATATTAAATTATTGGTCTTTTCAAGACTTGGGCAACATAAAGCCGGCGTGGAAATAGAGTTAAAGAAAAATAACAATATTCCGAGCATCTGGATTCTCTCTCTCCAATCAATCAATAATCAATCAATTTATTGAAAGTTCTATCAGGCATCCCGGGAGGTGTCTGAGTGGATAAAGAGCTGGACTCTCAAGCGTGAGGCCCCGAGTTCCATCCTTGGCATCTCAGGAGCCAGAGGGAGTGTCTGCTTCTCTCTCTAATCAATCAATAACCAATCAATAATCAATCAATTTATAGAAAATTTCATCAGGCATCCTAGGAGGTGTCTGATTGGATAAGGTTCTGGGCTCTCAAGCGTGAGGCCCTGAGTTTCATCCCAGACGTTTTTAAATTTTTAAATGAAATTTTAAAAATCTCTTCTCCTGCCTCCCAAATGATGAATTTCAATGTCGTCGCTGTAATGAAGTAGACTCTCTCCCAGGAAGTCCTGGTTTTACGCACTTCCCTTTCTCACCTGGAAGCCTTTGTATCCGGCTGTTTTGCGAGAGAATAAATTCGTTTTTTTTCTTTTCAAAAAGCATTTCCTAACCCCCCCCTCCGTCAGAACCTTCTAGAAAAATAAAAAATCCAATTTTTCCTAATGCTGGAGAGAATAGATACATATTTCTGTATTTGCTTTACAGTATTTTTGAGGTGATGATCACATGCATTGGGTAATAAAGTCATATTTTCCAAATATTTGATGCCTGAATGTTATTTTTTCTTCTTTTTTTTTTATTTTATTGGGTGGGGGAAATCAATGGTTTATAATCAATATAGTTGTTGCTTTATGTGCAAAATATTTCAATTTCCTGCAAAACGCACTCCCTCCAGCCCAGGTCCTCCTGAAATCAATTCATCTTTCTTTCCTTTTAATCATCATTTCTTTTTTAATATTTAAGAAGTTCCGTACCATTTTCTATCATGGTGGCACCAATTTGCAACCCCACCCGCCCTACACGAATATCGTTTTATTACAATATTCTTTCATTTTTCTCTCCGCATCCCAAATAATATTGTTTTTTCCAGCCACCATGCCCTCCCAAATTATTATTATTATTATTATTTTTTGCTGTGGTAGAATTTTTTTTGGGGGGTGGTGGTGATACCATTTCCAAAATCATTACAATTTCCCCCCTTTCTTTTCTTACTTCTCAATCATCATAATTAATCCGGATTCATTTCTCTTCCTTTTCCACTTCCATGAGTGAGGTCATCCCGTCTTCATCCTTCTCTGGCTCATCTCACTTCCCAGGCTCCATCCCTTGGGGGGGGGGAAAGGGGGACTTTGTCACTTTTCACAGCTGCGTAGTACTCCACAGACATAGGGGCAGACAGGGAAGTTGGGTCACCAGCCTCCGGGGATTGACAGGAAGTGGGGGAGAGGGGTCCCCTGGGTGAAGAATCATAAAAGGAGGTGGCTTGGGTGGGGGTTTTAGGGAAGAAAAGAAAAGGAAAGAAAAAAAAGAAAAAATCTGGGAGAAGGTTTGGAGCAAAGACACAGAAAATGTTGTTTGGGGGGTGGGGTGGGGAGTCCCCAGAGGCGTCGACTCACATCTGGGAGATGGGGCGGGTGGGACGTAGGGAGGAGATGGATTGATGATAGATAAAGATCAGTGATAGATGAAAGATAGATGATTAGATAGAGAGAGAAAGAGATAGATGATTCACAGATAGATAGATGATAGATAGAGAGATACGATAGATGACTGATAGATGATAGATAAGATAGATGATTAGATAGATGATAGATGGATTAGATAGATGATTAGATAGATGATAGATAGATGATTAGAGAGATAGATAGATGATAGATGATTCACAGATAGATAGATGATAGATAGGTAGATACGATAGATGACTGATAGATGATAGATAAGATAGATAGATGATTAGATAGATGATAGATAGATTAGATAGATGATTAGATAGATGATAGATAGATTAGATAGATGATTAGATGATAGATCGATGATTAGATAGATGATAGATTAGATAGATGATTAGATAGATGATAGATTAGATAGATGATTAGATAGATGATAGATCGATGATTAGATAGATGATAGATAGATTAGATAGATGATTAGATAGATGATAGATCGATGATTAGATAGATGATAGATAGATTAGATAGATGATTAGATAGATGATAGATAGATTATATAGATGATTAGATGATAGATCGATGATTAGATAGATGATAGATTAGATAGATGATTAGATAGATGATAGATAGATTAGATAGATGATTAGATAGATGATAGATCGATGATTAGATAGATGATTAGATGATAGATCGATGATTAGATAGATGATAGATTAGATAGATGATTAGATAGATGATAGATAGATTAGATAGATGATTAGATAGATGATAGATCGATGATTAGATAGATGATAGATTAGATAGATGATTAGATAGATGATAGATCGATGATTAGATAGATGATAGATTAGATAGATGATTAGATAGATGATAGATAGATTAGATAGATGATTAGATGATAGATCGATGATTAGATAGATGATAGATTAGATAGATGATTAGATAGATGATAGATTAGATAGATGATTAGATAGATGATAGATCGATGATTAGATAGATGATAGATTAGATAGATGATTAGATAGATGATAGATTAGATAGATGATTAGATAGATGATAGATCGATGATTAGATAGATGATAGATTAGATAGATGATTAGATAGATGATAGATCGATGATTAGATAGATGATAGATTAGATAGATGATTAGATAGATGATAGATAGATTAGATAGATGATTAGATGATAGATCGATGATTAGATAGATGATAGATTAGATAGATGATTAGATAGATGATAGATAGATTAGATAGATGATTAGATGATAGATCGATGATTAGATAGATGATAGATTAGATAGATGATTAGATAGATGATAGATAGATTAGATAGATGATTAGATAGATGATAGATCGATGATTAGATAGATGATTAGATAGATGATAGATCGATGATTAGATAGATGACAGATAAGATAGATTTTAGATAGATGACAGATATAGAAACAAATGATAGTTATATGATTAGATAGATGATAGATATAGAAACATGATGGATGATAGATATATGATTGATGATGGATATAGAAATAGATGATAGATGATATCTATAGGTTGATGATAGATTAGATGATTAATAAATGATAGATAAATAGATATATGATTGATGATAGCGAGATATAGAAATAGATGATTGATAGATGATAGGTAGATGATTGATGATAGATATAGAAATAGATGATAGAGAGATGATGATAGATACTTAGGTAGATGATCGATGATAGATAAATGATAGATTAGATGATTGATAGAAGATTGATAGATGATGGATGGACAGATAGATTGATAAATGATGGATGGATGATAGTAGTGATGGATAATATATACAGATTGTTATTGGAACATGTATTGATTACAGTCATTTGAATATCTACTGGGATTCTGGCTTACTGTGACTTGAACATCTACTGGTATTTACTGTTATTGGAACATGTATTGATTACAGTCATTTGAATATCTACTGGGATTCTGGCTTACTGTGACTTGAACATCTACTGGTATTTACTATTATTGGAACATGTATTGATTACAGTCATTTGAATATCTACTGGGATTCTGGCTTACTGTGACTTGAACATCTACTGGTATTTACTGTTATTGGAACATGTATTGATTACAGTCATTTGAATATCTACTGGGATTCTGGCTTACTGTGACTTGAACATCTACTGGTATTTACTGTTATTGGAACATGTATTGATTACAGTCATTTGAATATCTACTGGGATTCTGGCTTACTGTGACTTGAACATCTACTGGTATTTACTGTTATTGGAACATGTATTGATTACAGTCATTTGAATATCTACTGGGATTCTGGCTTACTGTGACTTGAACATCTACTGGTATTTACTGTTATTGGAACATGTATTGATTACAGTCATTTGAATATCTACTGGGATTCTGGCTTACTGTGACTTGAACATCTACTGGTATTTACTGTTATTGGAACATGTATTGATTACAGTTATTTGAATATCTACTGGGATTCTGGCTTACTGTGACTTGAACATCTACTGGTATTTACTGTTATTGGATCATGTATTGATTACAATCATTTGAATATCTACTGGGATTCTGGCTTACTGTGACTTGAACATCTACTGGTATTCACTGTTATTGGATCATGTATTGATTACAATCATTTGAATATCTACTGGGATTCTGGCTTACTGTGACTTGAACATCTACTGGTATTCACTGTTATTGGAACATGTATTGATTACAATCATTTGAATATCTACTGGGATTCTAGCTTACTGTTACTTGAACATCTATTGGTATTCACTGTTATTGGATCATGTATTGATTACAATCATTTGAATATCTACTGGGATTCTGGCTTACTATAATTTGAATATCTGTTGGTATTTCTTGTAGTTGGGACCTCTATTGATTACAATTGTTTGAATATCTACCGCTATTTTAGCTTACTCTAATTGGAATATCTATTGGTGATAACTATAGATTCAAGATCTATTGGAATTCTAGCTTCTTGAAATGTCAATATCGAATGGAAGTTTACCGGAATTTGAATTTCTGTCGGTGTTGACTGTAGTTTGAATTATCAGTGGGTGTCTCAAGTGATTTGAATATTGGTGTTCATGTCATTGGAATATCCATCGATATTGGCTGTAACTGGAACATCTATGGATACTATAATTTGATTATCTATTGGCATTTACATCGTTTCATTGGTATTTAGTGTACCTGGGATGTCTGTTGGTATTATTATGGCAGCTTGTATATTGATTGGAATTCTGGTCATGTCCGTACAGAAGTTTAAGTGAAGTCATGGATTGGTTTTTGTTTGTCTTGTCACATCTAGTTTGTGCTTATGAAGAAAAGAAAGGAAGAAAAAAAGAAAGAGAAAGAGAAAAAGAGAAAGAAAGAAAGAAAAAGAGAGGGAAAGAAAAAGAGAGAGAGAAAGAAAGAAAGAAAGAAAGGGAAAAAGAGAGAAAGAAAGGGAGAAAGATAAAGACAAAGAAAGGAAGGGAGGAAGGAAGGAAGGAAGGAAGGAAGGAAGGAAGGGAGGGGAAAAGAAACGTTAGGAAATAAAACAAACATCTCCTAACTCCTAGGAGTTGGAAAACTTTATTTTGAAAACTTTTTTTTTTTCTTTTTCTTTCTTTCTTTTTCCCCCCCTTTACTTCTGGTTATTTGCTTTGTGACTATCTGATCCAGGTTGCTAGGTCAGCCGAGGGGGAAAGAAAAATCAACAGTTTTAAAAGCTTCAGATAAACATACATTCTTCCCGCCTGAGTCACAGCTGCTGGGAGCTCTGTGGGGGGATTTGGATTCACAACATTTCTCCTCGACAGATAAAAAGACGTGGAGACCTCCCCCCTGGCCAAGGGGCCCCACAACTGTTCTGGAAAGAAACAGAATTGGAAAAATAAAATAAAATAAAAGTAACATAAAATAAAATAAGTAACATAAAATAAAATTAAATTAAGTAAAATAAAAAGAAAAGAAAAGAAAGTAAAATAAAAATAAAATAAAGTAAGAATAAAATAAGTAAAATACAATTAAAATAAAATAAAACGAAGTCAAGGAAAATAAGGTAAAATAAAATAAAATGAAATAAAATAAAAATAAAGTAAAAAGTAAAACAAATATAAAATAAAGTAACGTAATGTAAAATTAAATTAAAATAAAATGAAATAAAGTAAAAAGTAAAATAAATATAAAATAAAGTAACGTGATGTAAAATTAAATTAAAATGAAATGAAATAAAGTAAAGTAAAATAAAAATAAAATAAAAATAAGTAAAGTAAATAAAATAAAGTAAAATAAAGTAAAATAAAATGAAATAAAATAAAAATAAACTAAAGTAAAAAGTAAAAAATAAAATAAAGATAAAATAACGTAGAATTAAATTAAAATAAAGTAAAATTAAATTTAAAAAAGTAAAGTTAAATTAAAATGAAGTAGAGTAAAATTAAATTAAATTACATTAAATAAAATACATAAAATAAATTAAATAAAGTAAAATGAAATGAAATAAATAAAATAAAGTAAAATAAAATAAAAAGATAAAATAAAAATAAATCAAAAAACAAAAACCACCGATTCCTAATAGATGTCTCATCCCGCATGACAGAAACAAGACCTTCTCTGCCCTAAAAATAAATCAAGAAACAAACAAACAAATGAAAGTTTTTTAAATCATGAAATCCCAGAAAAATCCACTCTCCTTCCCACCGCCCCCCCCAAAACACTTTTATACCAGCTCAGTCCAGCAGGAAAAACAACTAGGTTAAAAATTAAATTAAATCACATGAAATGAAATGAAAATCCAAAAAAATAAAAGACAGTAAACTACACTAGAAATAATATAATATAACATAATATAACATAATGTAACATAATAATATAATATAATATTAATATAATATAATATATAATTCATATAATGCATATAATATAATTCATATAATATAATTCATATAATATAATTCATATAATGCATATAATATTATATCATTCATATAATATAATTAATATACTATAATATAATTAATATAATTCATATAAGTAATTTAAGTAATATACTATAATATAATTAATATAATATAATATAATTAATATAGTTAATATAATATAAGTAATATAATCAATATAATATAATTAATATAATATAATATAATTAATATAGTTAATATAAGTAATATAATCAATATAATATAATTAATATACTATAATATAATTAATATAATATAATTCATATAAGTAATTTAAGTAGTATACTATAATATAATTAATATAATATAATATAATTAATATAGTTAATATAATATAAGTAATATAATATAAGTAATATAATCAATATAATATAATTAATATACTATAATATAATTCATATAAGTAATTTAAGTAATATACTATAATATAATTAATATAATATAATATAATATAATTAATATAGTTAATATAATATAAGTAATATAATATAAGTAATATAATCAATATAATATTATTAATATACTATAATATAATTAATATAATATAAGTAATATAGTTAATATAAGTAATATAATCAATATAATATAATTAATATACTATAATATAGTTAATATAATATAATTCATATAAGTAATTTAAGTAATATACTATAATATAATTAATATAATATAATTAATATAGTTAATATAATATAATTAATATACTATAATTAATATAATATAATTAATATAATATAGTTAATATAATATAATTAATATAATATAGTTAATATAATTAATATAATCAATATAATATAATTAATATTCTATAATATAGTTAATATAATATAAGTAATATAATATAATCAATGTAATATAATTACTATATCAATATAATATAATTAATATATCAATATAATATAATTACTATATCAATATAATATAATTAATATATCAATATAATATAATTAATCATATTAAAATAATGTGATTAATATAACATAATCAATATAGTATAATTAATATAACATCATCAATATAGTATCATTACTATCATATCATCAATATAACTAATACTATATAATTCATAGAATATATGATTCTAGACATGTCTCCCGGCGTCCAAAAGCAAACAGACAGAAAGAGGCAGACATGTCTTTGGAGGTGAAGCCCTGAGAAGGAGAAGTGAGAGTGTGTGGAGGGGGACAGAAGGGGTGACCTCCACATTCTTTGAGCTTCTTTCTTCCTTCCTTTCTTTCTTTCTTTCTTTCCTTTCTTTCTTTCTCTCTTTCTTTCTCTTTCTTTCTTTCTTTCTTTCTCTTTCTTTCTCTCTTTCTCTTTCTCTCTTTCTCTTTCTTTTTCTTTCTTTCTCTTTCTTTCTTTCTTTTTCTTTCTTTCTTTCTTTCTTCCTTTCTTTCTTTCTCTCTTTCTTTCTTTCTTCCTTTCTTTCTCTCTCTCTTTCTTTCTTTCCTTCCTTCCTTCCGCAGCAGACACAGCTGGGACATGTGGCAGGCTCCCACCTTGTCTGATCATAGATATTTCCAGGGCTCCCCAGACGGAATAATTGTCACCGACGTGCACACAGGACGATGACAGCGACCCACAACACTGTTTCGTCCTCAGACAGGTAGAGCTTCCACCCGCTCACCAACTAGACTGTTTCTCTCGGACGCATCACACACACATGCTTCCGTTTTCAAAAAGGAAAAGAACTTTTTTATTACCTTTATTTATGAGAGACGGTCAGAAATCTAGAGGGGGGAAAAGGAGAGACAGACAGACAGACAGACAGAGAGACACACACAGAGAGAGACCCCTGCATTGCTGCTCCACCGCTCCTGAAGCTTCCCCCCTGCAGGTGGGGACCAGGGGCTTGAACCCGGGTCCTTGTGCCTGGGAACAGGTGCCCTCAGCCAGGTGAGCCCCCACCTGGCCGCTTCTATCCTATTCTAGACTGTTCACCTGATTCTAGTCCATTCTAGCAGATTCTATTCTATTCTATTCTATTCTATTCTATTCTATTCTATTCTATTCTATTCTATTCTATTCTATTCTATTCTATTCTATTCTATTCTATTCTATTCCATTCTATTCCATTCCATTCCATTCCATTCCATTCCATTCCATTCCATTCCATTCCATTCCATTCCATTCTATTCTATTCTATTCCATTCCATTCTATTCTATTCTATTCTATTCTATTCATCATATTCTATTCTATTCTATTCTATTTCTACACTATTCTATTTTATTTAAGCATATTATGTTGTATTCTATTATTCTAATTCTATTCTACACTATTCTATTCTAATCTATTCTATTCCAGCATATTCTATTCTTTCTATTGTATTCTAATTCTATTCTACACTATTCTATTTTATTCAAGTATATTCTGTTCTATTCTATTCTGTTTTATTCTGTTCTATTCTATTCTTTTCTACATATTCTATTCTATTCATATTCTATTCTATTCTTTTCTACACTATTCTATTCTATTCTACTCTACTCTACTCTATTCTATTTTTTCTATTCTATTCTTTCTGCACTATTCTATTTTATTCAAGCATATTCTGTTCTATTATATTCTATTATTCTAATTCTATTCTATTCTATTCCAGCATATTCTATTCTATTCTTTCTATTCTATTCTAATTCTGATCTACACTATTCTATTTTATTCAAGCATATTCTGTTCTATTCTATTCTATTCTATTCTACTATATTCTATCATATTCTATTCTATTTTATTTTATCATATTCTATTCTAAATATTCTAGTCTAGTCTATTCTAAATATTCTATTCTGTTCTATCCTATTCTAGATATTCTATTCTAACATATTCTATCCTATCCTATCCTATCCTGTCCCATCCTATCCCATTCCTTTCCACTCCACTCTATTCTAGTCCATTCCATTCCACCCCATTATTTTCTATTCCAGTCTATTCTATATCCTATCCTATTCTATTCTATTCTATCCTATCCTATCCTATCCTATCCTATCCTATCCTATCCTATCCTATCCTATTCCATTCTAGCATATTCTATTCTACTCTATTCTATTCTATTCTATCCTATCCTATCCTATCCTATTCTAGTCTTTTTTTTTTTTTTTTCCTCCAGGGTTATTGCTGGGCTCGGTGCCGCCTGCACCATGAATCCACCGCTCCTGGAGGCCATTTTTCCGCTTTTTGTTGCCCTAGTTGTTGCAGCCTAGTTGCGGTTATTATTGCCATCGTTGATGTTGCTTTGTTGTTGGATAGGACAGAGAGAAATGGAGAGAGGAGGGGAAGACAGAGAGGGGGGGAGAGAAAGACAGACACCTGCAGACCTGCTTCACTGCCTGGGAAGCGACTCCCCTGCAGGTGGGGAGCCGGGGGCTCGAACCGGGATCCTTTCGCCGGTCCCTGCGCTTTGCGCCACGTGCGCTTAACCCACTGCGCCACCGCCCGACCCCCTTATTCTATTCTATTCTATTCTATTCTATTCTATTCTATTCTATTCTATTCTATTCTATTCTATTCTATTCTATTCTATTCTACTCTACTCTGTTCTATTCTATTCCACTATATTCTATCATATTCTATTCTATTTTATTCTATCATATTCTATTCTATTCTAATTATTCTAGTCTAGTCTATTCTAAATATTCTATTCTGTTCTATTCTATTCTAGATATTCTATTCTATTCTATTCTATCCTATCCCATCCCACTCTATTCCATTCCATTCCCTTTTCTTTTCTTTTCTTTTCTTTTCTTTTCTTTCCTATCCTATCCCATTCCATTCCATTCTCCACTCCATTCTATTCCATTCCACTCCACTCTTTTCTATTCTACTCTATTCTGTGCTATTCTATTCTATTCTATCTATTCTATTCTATTCTATCTATTCTATTCTATTCTATTCTATTCTATTCTATCTATTCTATTCTATTCTATTCTATTCTATTCTATTCCATTCCATTCCATTCCATTCCATTCCATTCCATTCCATTCCATTCCATTCTATTCCATTCCACTCTGTTCTATCATATTCTATTCTATTCTATATATTCTAGTCTAGTCTATTCTAAATATTCTGTTCTATTCTATTCTGTTCTATTCTATTCTAAATATTCTATTCTATCCTATCCTATTCTAGATATTCTGTTCTATTCTATTCTATTTATTCTATTCTAAGTATTCTATTCTAGTCTGTTCTTTTCTATTCTATTCTAAATATTCTATTCTATTTTTCTATTCCATTCCATTCTA